>NC_142540.1:2132666-2285000 GCF_056151865.1 Erythranthe guttata
TTGGATTTGACTTAATTGTCCAAATGCCTTTGGAAAGTTCCACTTTTCTTTGTCTTCATCCTGTGGGGATTCTACTCCTTTTCCCCATTTCACCCACGCCCATTTTCTCTTACATTACTTTTTTTTTTTTTTTTTGAAAATTGGAACGAAATTTCCGATTCTGATTTTGGAACAATATGTTTCATTCTGACTTCCGAATATTGCGATTCCGATTGATAACGATTTTTTTTATCGAAATCGGAATATATATGAGATTCTTATTGCCGATCCAGTTTTAATTTTTGAAAACAATTCCGATATTCTCTGGAAATACACATATAATGTCGATATTATTATGCATTTTATATTTTAGATTAATAAAAATTTGGAAATTTCTTAATTCCACCGATTCCGATTCAAATTTTCGATCTTGGAAATATGAAACTTCACCTTTTAAAATTTGGGAAAAATCACTGTCCTCTGTTTATATTTCACTTTGTGATTTTTTCTTTTAGGCTTTTCTAAAGTTGTATGGCCCAGATTACTGTTATACTGTAACTTACTAATTTGTAATCATATGCATGAAATTTCGAATAAAGCATTAGAGCATCTGCAAACATGATGCAGATATATATATATATGTATGTCTAAAGATTGCTGTATATAATTCAGACTGAATTTTTTTAAAGTAAGACACATCACAACTGCTGTCTGCTTTATACAATAAATTAAATAAATAAATAAATAAATAATATTTGTGTTTTGATTCATTCAATTCAAACTGCTAAATGCAGCAATTGTCTGTTGATTCATTGATTGTCTAGCTGAAAACCCATCAGCCTACCTAAACACAGTTTTTACCAGTTCCAAATACTTATTCAATAAGTGAATAAGAAAAAATAAAATAAAAGTTTTTAGTGTTAATTAATCAGAAATATGGGAGTCCAACCTAGCTAATTAATTAAGACCAATAAAAAGACAAGTATCTCTGTGATAATACAGAAGTAAAGAATATAATAAATACAGCTCAATTATTCTTGACAACCTAAAGTATGTCTGTCAGTTTCATTAAAAAAAAATTGGTAGTTCACTTACTTCCAAAGTGACATTATTATATTTATGCAATAACTTCTTAACTATCTAAGTTTGACATTTGTTAACACACACAATTGTTTCACAAATTTACTGCAGCAATCTGTATATAATTTCATTTAAAAGAAAAGATAAAACAGAAGTTTCTTGGTAATAACCAGTGTGACAGGCCCCATTTTTTTTTAGTTTTGGGTAAATTACAACAACCCCTTGAGGTATGGTCAATTTACTAAAAGACCCCTCTTGTTTGGATAATTACATCTACCCATCAACTATGATTTTTTTTTTCTTACACCTCCACCCTTATGAGGTCAAATTCGACATAATTATCTAGATTTCGTAGAATATGCTATAGTTTGTACTCGTTTTGTGTAAAAATACAGTTTGTGATGCACCACAATATGATATATGCAAGCCAAAAAACAGATATTATGATCATTTTGCTTCAAAATGTGGAGTTCGAATGGGATATAACGGGTACAAACGTGATAATATTCCATATAATCTCGAAGATTCCACTAAATTTGAAACCGCAAGGGTGGACGTGTAAGAAAATTTATAGTTGAAGGGGGTGAATGTAATTACCCAAACAAGAGGGGGATTTTCGTAATTTGACCATATCTCATGGGTGGTTGTAATTTACCCTAACTTATGATGTTCAATTGTAAGAAACTTTCATATCTGTCCAAAAATGACTATTTCCTGAACCATATCAAAAACAGTTTTTGAAATTTGCCATTAACTTAGTATAATGACAACTTAAGCACAATTATTTATTGTAATTATTTAATTATGAATTTTAATTAGTATGGAAGAAGAGAAGCACATGGTCAGCTCTCCCAAATGCAGCTTTTATAATGAAAGAGGTCTACATTGCGACAAAAACATAGGCCTTAAATACCTAACCTCAAATCACAATCATCTTTTTATTCTAAAATAAAAATTAAATAAAAAAATAAAATAAATCAAAATCATCTTTTTCTTTTGTATCCATCTTGGAAAAGGCCAAGACCCTATCCTCTTTTTCTTTTTTTTTTTCTTTTTCTTTTCCATTATTATATATATATATATTTTATTTCCTGGATTCTATGACAAACGTTAATCTCTTGGATGCTCCAGGACAACCTGGGTATCTACCATTGTCCTTCTTTTTTTTTTTTTTTTTTGTTTTTTTAAATTTAATTTAATTTTTACAGAAAGATTAGACAAATGAAAAAAAACCCAGAAATTTAATTTGTAGCATCCGATGTTGGCTTTTATCTTAGGCTCAAAACTTTCATTTCTTTTGAGGAGACAAGACACTATTTTCTCCAAACCTGAGAAATGTCTCTTTAAATTCTACTTATTTTGATTTATGTCTCCATTTTCTTTCTCTTTGGATCAACACATTTGGATACTTACTTTCCAAACAGACAAACTCACACTAGCTACTACTACTACTATTATTGTTTAATTTTAATTCAATTATTATATTTAATATTTGAATCTTGGAATCTATTTTATTAAATATTTTCAGTTTTCTATGAGAAAGTTGTAATTAATAACTAATAAGCCTCGAATTCCCCCATGCCTTTTTACATTAACCTTTTTATCTTTCACTTTCTGTTGACCTCATATTATTTTTCTTCCCTTTTTCAGAAGCTTTTTACTCAGATGCTCTTCTTTCTTGGGTTCTTGTGAATTTCAGTCTCTTGATTCTAATTTTTTACTATAGTATAAATTACCGCCACCCCTGAAAAATAATGCAAAATTACGAAAAAATCCCTCGTATTTTGGTTTCAACTATGAATTTTCTTAAACGTTCATTATTGCGGTGTCAACTTTAGTGGAACCTTTTAGATTATGTGGAATATTATCCGGTTTGTACCCGTTTTATAACCACATTCGAGCTCGACATTGTGATATAAAATGATCATAAGATGTGTATCTTGGCTTGTAAATATCATATTGTGGTGCATCACAAACTGCAATTTTGCGCAAAACGAGTGCAAATTAGGGAACATTCCACAAAATATAGAAGATCCTATTGAATTTGACACCATAAGGGTGGACGTGTAAAAAGATTCATAGTTAAGGGCTAACACGAGGGGTCTTTTCATAATTTGACATTATCTCAGAAAATGGCCGTAATTTACCCTATAAATTAATGTCATTGTAATTACTATTAATTAATACACATTTATGGTGAGATTTATACACATTGCAATTAACCAGGTAGTACACAGTATAAGACAAACCGAAGCAATCTTTGATCAACAAACTATATTCATAATTACTGAGATTTTCACTTTCCAAATATAGTAAAAAATCTTGCTCTCAACACTCCATTTTTTTTTTGAATGAATGTTTTATATTTATGTGGTTCTAATTAGTAATTACACGAAAAAGTCTTAATATGTAGGTCTATACCAGGGACCAATAAATAAATACCTTAAAACCCAAGGACTCACCACAAAAAATATATATACATATAGGTATAGAGCCAGGGCTGATAGGGTGTAAGCAGTATATATATTTGGGCAGTAATGGACAAATGGGGTGGAAGCGAAGCTCACCAACTCCCACTTGCTACACAACAATTGATCCGAACCTTATTTATTTTCTCTCACTAAAATCTTTTTTTTCTTTTCTTTTTTAATTTATTTTTCTTGACCGGAGTTTGTTTTACTCCGGCGGCCGCCATTTTCTCCTGCTCCGGCGCCACCTTTTGATAGGGCATCTTACTTTACTTCCATAAAAGAGAAAAGGGGCTTAGAAAAATCTCCATTTACTGCTTTTACTTCTTTTAACACCAGAAAAATCCCACATTGCATAAAAGTTGGCCATAGTTGACAGATTGAAGGTGGGTGTGAGGATATGGGAGCTTTTCTTTAAGAACTTAAAAGTCAAAAAGGAAAGACTTTTCCTTATGCAAATGACCCATTTGTTTGTGTTCAGACTTGTGACTCTGCATTGAAAGTATGCTACAAGACAATTGGGGGTTTTGACTCCGGGTTCTTGCATTTTTTATATTGTAAAAATTCGATCTTTGACACTTTTGTGTTTCTTTTTTTCTTTAAGGATTTAATTTTTATATTGTAGAAAGCATATGTTTGGGTGTTTGTTGAAATGCAATAATGTTTGTGTGTTGGTCTGATTTTTGCAGAGATGGGTTTTGAAGGGTTTAGTAGTGGGCACAACCGTTCCAAGAGGTAGCTATACATTATACAACTTCCTCTGCTTGCACAAACATTTCTTTATATATATGTGTGTGTGTTTGTGTGTGTGTGTGTGTGGAAATGATTTTAGAATTTAGTTTTATTGCCTCTGTAATTAGAGTGTAAGCACTAGCTTTTCTTGCATTCTTGAAATCTTGTTAGAATTTTGGAAGAAATATGAGTTCAGGAGAGAACCCATGTGAAATCTTGAATTTGGAGATCAGATTTTGTGATTTTTTACTATGTGTTTATTTCTCAAGTTCGGATTTTCTTCGGTACTACTTTATGCAAATAGTGTTTTTGTTCCGATTCCGTTAGAAATCATGATCATTAAATGTTTAATTCGGTGTGTTGTAGAAGATAAACAATGTATGTTTCATAGTTCAATTGAAGTTCGTTTCTCTTAGTCGTTTGTCACAATGGCAGCTTACCGGAAGATAACAGAGAACCCGATGAAAATAACTCGGCCCAATCGACCGAAGCAGCTGAATCTAATCCACATAAGCTGGTAATTTACATTACTGCAATTTGAAAAAGATTATTTTCGCACGGACTATTTGGGGTAGAGTTTTGATTAAGAAATGTCGATTTGTTCGTGCCAGGAAATACGTACCAACAGCAAGAAGAAGCAGCACTCGTCCAATGCTGATGTCGAACACTCTTTGAGGCAAGAGGTATTGAAGAAATGTTCGATTTTTACATGCTCCTGTAAACTTAGTACATTTAGCCTAATTCCGATTTCCAAACACGAATTCCAAACTTTATTTACAAATTACTTTTCTTCGTCTCTTCAGATATTGATGCTTGAAAAGAGATTACACGATCAAGTTTCCGTTCGCTGTGCTCTAGAAAAGGCGCTCGGTTATAGGGCTTCCTCCCATCATATTATAACCGATGAAGCCACGATTCCTAAGGTAGACACACACACACACACACATATATATATATATATATATATACATATATATATATACATATATACATATATATATATATATACATATATATATATATATATATAATCTGTATATTTTACGAAAAGCTTACTAAAAATATTCCCTTATTATTTCCAGCCAGCAACAGAACTCATAAAAGAAATCGCGGTATTGGAGGTAGAAGTCGGCCATTTGGAACAGTATCTTCTCTCGCTCTACCGAAAAGCATTCGATCAACAAAAAGCCTCTACTTTATCTCCTTCGAAGAAAGACGAATCCACAAAAGCCTCTTTAGCAACGCCAAGAAGGAGGCGCCTTGATTTTTCAAGATCCGATGTTTCCTCATCAGCAACGAAACTCCCGCCTAAACCCGACGAGAATATTCCTTTTCAAGATTCCGTCACTAAACGCTCGCATTCGTCGCTATCCCAACGCACTTCGGTCCTCCCAAACAGAACCGAACCTCAAACAGAGCCCTTCGGAAAAACCCTCCGAGCGTGTCATTCTCAACCATTATCCATGATCGAGGTATATTTACTCTCTCTCTCTCCCCCTCTCTCTCTGATCTATCTCTAAAATTTCGGTGTTATTACAGTACGCGCAGAACTCTTCTTCAAATGTAATAAGTTTGGCAGAGCATCTCGGGACCCGCATTTCGGATCACGTTCCGGAAACACCTAACAAGATTTCGGAAGACATGGTTAAATGCATGTGCAATATCTACTGCAAACTTGCCGACCCCCCATTGGCGAATAACGGCCTCTCGTCACCAACTTCATCTCTATCTTCTATGAGTGTTTTTTCTCCGAAAGATCAATGTGACTTGTGGAGCCCTGGTTTCAGAAACGATTCCTCATTCGACGTTCGATTGGACAACCCTTTTCACGTAGAAGGGCTGAAAGATTTTAGTGGGCCCTACAGCTCGATGATTGAGGTGCATTGTATTTATAGAGATAGTCAGAAGCTGGGCGATATCGAACATTTGTTACAAAATTTTAGGTGAGTTTTATATTTTTCGAATGATTTTAGATATTTTCGACATTTTTATAATGCTTATTATTCACGTGCTCTTTTTTTGCAGGTCTCTTATTTCCCGACTGGAAGATGTAGACCCGAGAAAGATGAGTCATGAGGAGAAGTTGGCGTTTTGGATTAACGTGCACAATGCTTTGATTATGCATGTAAGTATATACATCTATATGTATACATACATCGATATATATATATATATATATATATATATATATATATATATATATATATATATATATATATAATTTAATCCATCTCAATTGTGAGCTTATTATATGTTTTCTTTATCAATGTAAATAGGCGTTTTTAGCATACGGTATCCCACAGAACAATATGAAGCGAATGTTTCTACTCTTGAAGGTAAAAATAAATAAATTAAAAAATTAAAAAATTAAAACCGATAATATGGTCTCTAACACTTTGTGTTGACTTAGGCTGCTTACAATGTCGGAGGTCAAATAGTGAGTGCTGATGTCATACAAAGTTCGATTTTGGGTTGCAAAATGTCTCGTCCTGGACAGGTACGTTTTATTTTAATTACGGTGTTATTATGAAAATGAAATAATAATCACTTGTGTCTAAATGTAGTGAAGATTTCCATAAATAATTAGTTATGCTGATTAATATAAGCTCTGTTATTTATAAATACAGTGGCTTAGGTTTCTACTTACATCAAAATCGAAATTTAAAGCTAGTGAGGAACGGCAGTCATATGGGATCGAACGAGCAGAGCCTCTTCTCTACTTTGCACTTTCATCCGGAAGTCATTCAGATCCCGCGGTAATTAAAATTTAAAACTCCGTTTTTTTCTTTTCCTAACATTAAAAAAGGAAAAATAATCGTCTACTGTGGACTACTTATATACAGTTTTGTGCAATTTTTGTTCTCAGGTTCGGATTTTCACACCAAAGAGGGTACTTCAAGAATTAGAAGCAGCGAAAGAGGACTATATACGAGCAACTTTTGGTGTTCGAAAAGATTATAAGATCCTTCTGCCGAAGATTGTAGATTCCTTCGCCAAAGATTCGGGTTTATGTAATGCTGGTTTATTCGAGATGATACAGAAATCTCTACCCGATTCGTTTAGGAAAAGCATCAAGAAATGCCAGCAGGCGAAGAACAAGAAAAACGTAGAGTGGGTCCCGCATAATTTTACCTTCAGGTATCTTATACTGAAGGAGCTGAAGTAAATATCACCACCTCTGCAAGCTTAGTAAAGCTCATTGTGCTTTTGTTTTTTGCCTTTTTTTTGAAATTTTTCTTTAGATTATTACATTCTAATTTTCTTTTTTGTGTAAATTAAGACAAATGAGTTTGCATTTCAGGCTTTGTTGTATATAATCAAATTAATCGAGCTAAATTCGTGTTTAGTTTGAATGTTTATCAAATCGAGCTTATATGCACAATACGAAAGCTCGATAAAAAAAAGTTGATCAAATATGCGTCCGACTCGACTCGTTTACGCATTTAATTTCAGATAAGCAAAACTGGCAACAAATGCATAGAACAAATTAGAAATGGGAATTAGTTGCTCAGATTAATTATTATTATTACAAATGGCGGATAATATAAAAAATTCTAGTAGGGTTTCTCTCCGACAACGTTTCCAGGGGGGTTATAGAAGCAAATAGTCAAACTGGATTGGTCTTTGGGGCACGCCGCGGCGGCGCAGCCCAGCTCCGCCGACTTCTTCCACACAACCTGAGTGTAGACACCGCAGCGGTGGTCCGGCGCGCAGGAGTTGTTCTCGTAGGTGTAGAACTTCTTCTCCGCGACCCACGTCTCCACCGCCGCGCGCGGCGTCATAGCGAAGCCGCCGGCCCAGAGCTGGTTGCCGCCGTACCTGCTGTTGGCCAGGTTCGCGAAGCTGCAGTTGTGTTTGTCCCTCTGCAGCCGCGCCGTTAAGCTGGCGGATTTTGCCAGCGATGGGCTCCACTGGAGTGGGCCCACCCCCACCTCGGCTCTTGCTTGGTTGTGTGCTTCCAGGTACTCCTGGGAGGCGTTGGAAGGTGGCGCCGCCGCTGGAGTGGAGCCGCCGCCTGCCAGCGTCGGTGAACATTGACATGTGACTAGCAGTACTAGAGCTGCAAATGTCGGCAACATTTTTACCATTTTTGTTTCGTTTTCTTCTGATTAATGTGTGCAATTTGCAAATCATATATATATATATATAAATATATTTATTTTAATTTCAAAATATAAAAATGAAATAAGGGTAAAAGAAAGGAAGTCAATAATTGAAAGAATGCACGTGAATATGCTGACTTTGTACGAGAGAAACGATGAACAATGTCTCTTGTTTGACTTTGGAACTGACCCCCATATTCACTGTTACACACGTGATATGATTTGCCCCCTTCTTCCAGATCAGAGATTCACTCCTTTTTTTTGAGGTAAATTACAAAAAAGCCCTTAACTTATAATAAATTACAAAACACCCCCATTCATTTGTAATTATAAAAATTCGTCTGGTGTTTGTTTTCATGTTACACCAACCCTCTTAGGTGTGATTTCTCGTGTTATTAAAATACCGATTCTACCCCTACCAACTTATAGCAGATTGAAGGTAGCCCTACATAAATGTTTAAAAAATGCCCATGTATGTTATATTGATAGTTCATTCATACTAGCAACCCAAAAAGTGTACTAGTATTGCAATATAATGTTGCAAAAGGTATACAAATGCCACCTACATTTAGGAGACTTTTCTTAGGAGTAGAATCGGCATTTTTCGATTTGTAATTTAAACTAAGTTTAAGGGGGTTTTCATAAAAAAAAATGAATTGAAGGCAAATAGTCACAATTTTAATAGGCTGTTTTTGTAGGAGGCCCAAATATTTTCAGTACCTTCCCTTCTTAGTTCGTGAAATTGGGCCCACCAGTGCGTCTTCTGCTTTAAATAAGGGCCTAATGAAATTTAATTGGGCCAAGACACAACAATTTTAATGGCCGGTAATTAATTCCACATAATCTATATTTACAAATTACGCCTCCATGGTGATTAATTAACAAATTTCGTATTGAAAATTTTGGTGGGTCGACTTCCCTTTTCCTTGAATTTGCATTATTAATTTTTTTTAATAATAATAAAATAGAAAAAGAGTAATTAATGTAAGGAAATATTTGACTGAATTGTCCTACGTTTGTTTATACACATGGAATGTTTGTTAATCGATTGATGTACAATTAGTTGATATGTAATATCTAAGGACTGTAATGCATGTGACATGCTTAAATTGATATTTTGCATGTGTTGATATAGAATTTTGGCACTTAGAAATCACGACCAAATTTGAATTTTCCGGTTGCTTAGTTATTTTAGGGTTTCAAACTACATAGCTTAGTTATGTGTTATCATCATCATAATTAGTTGTCGATAAATATCTTTTTAATTCGCACGAGTATATATGTTTTTTTTTTGATAATAATAATAATAATAATAAAATAAAAAATAAATTAAATATAGGTGAAAAATATTTTAAATTGCGAGTGGGATTCTAAAAAGCTGATACATGCGCACTATGGTTGGACGTAGGGCCATGCAGCAGATCATTGGTTATAAAATCTTAGGATTCTTTTAATTTTGTTGTTTTTTAATTTAATTATGTGTCTAGAAACAAAGAATGAGTGGTAGACAACCAAAGTAAAAGAGATATGTGTTCATAAAACTTGTGCCCTACTAAAATATCAACGTTTTTTTTCCCCTTATTAATGATTTTTTTTTTTATTGAAGAAACCTGCAAATGTAATTACGGATGTAATAAGTAATAACTCGTTGTGGAGGATGTGATAAATGTCGTTTTTGTTTTAATAACATTGTTTAATTCGACTTCAAACGTTATCTCGACCCTTTAGTTTGAATTTGGTGTAAATCAGACTAGATGGAAAAGTGTTGAATAATCGTGTATTGATGATAAAATTGAAACACGTACATTTAACGTTTCAGAACTCGTAAAATACGATTCTCGTAGAATAACTCAGAAATTGCGTACAATAAATAGCTAGCGTGGTTTAAATTAAACAATAAGTGCGGGTAGATCTCCTGGGACGAACTCGACCTAATTACAAATTTGAATATTTGCCTTTTGCAACTAACAATATAATTAATTAGTGATTAGAGAGAAAGTAAATTTAGATCTTGATCATCATCATTGGTTATAATGTGGCCACTATTATTGTAAAATCATTGTCAAAACATAGCTTTAATTTAGTTAAATGACAATAAATCATGGATGAAAAAGTAAGCATTTAATAAAAGCAATGGCTTTTTAGACTTTATGGTGTTGCCCTAGTTTACATTAGATTAGATAATCATGCACGCCACAAACATGCCTCCAATTAACAAGTTGTTTAAGCCAGTGGAATGTATTCACTTTTACTGTTCACACACCAAAATCAGAAAACAAAATAAAATTAAAATTAATTATTATTATTATTATTATATATTTCAGACACTAAATTACTAATTTGCTGTAGTGTAAATACTAAATAGTGTTACGTGGCTCCAGCTGTAATGGAATTATTTTCTTCCATTTTTGGCCTATTCTATCAACCAACTTCTTCTCCCAAGTAATTCCCAATTACATAAATATATATATATATATATATATATATATATATATATATATATATATACGATAAAGCTATGCGGCCAGAATCTGGCTGGCCAGAAAGGGTAATTCCGTAACTTTACAGAAAAGGAATTATGTGAAGTTACTAATCCATCCTTGAATTATAATATTGACTAGTTTTTATTTGAATTTTGAAATTTTTTTTCTCTAAATGCATGATTACAAGTTCCAATAAAACAACGGCAATTGATTTCAATCTTCTTTATTTTATCTCATTTTCTACATTTCTGTTTTCATTAATTTTTCTTTATTTCTATTCGGATGTAATTATGGCAACAGCTTAAAATTTCATGTAAAATTGAAAAAGTAAAAAACGGGGCCAAAGAGTTTAAACCTAGTTCATCGACAAAATTCCGTGAGCCCGGAAACCGATTGTAGAATCCAATTTTAGTCTAAAACAGTGTGTTATATTGTTGGTGGTCGGTGGAGGCCAGATGTCGGCGGTGAAGGGCGTTTGTCGGCGGATTCGGGGAACGACGGTAGGGGTAGCCGGATCTGGTGGTAGGTCGCCGTATCGAGGAAGAAAAATGGAGAAAAGTGAAAGAGAAAGAAAAAGCAGGCGTGAGGAGAGAGATGAAGAAAATAGAGAGACAGTTGGTGGATGAAGAGGATAGGGGCGACGGGGTGTTGAGAGGGGAAATTAGAGAGAGAATTATAAAATAAATATATAAAAAAGTAAAAGCAAAAAAAATTAGAATGATGTGGATAATAAATAAAGTGAAGATAAAACAACATTTTTAGAGTATTAAGTTAAATGAAATAATTAAAAAATAAACAATAAAAACAATGAAAAACCCGGGTTGAATTGATCTAATCGTGATTCGAATGCCTATTCAATTTTGTGCATGATCTAGTTTTGACAACATTAATCAAAATCGGACTAGGCTCAATTTTATTCCTAATTTCAAAATTAGCATTATAATCGCGAAATTAACTACTCCTATTATCAATTAAACACATAATTGCTTTAACAATTAAAACGAATCATTATATGAAAAATTCAACTTATTGTACTTCTAGAGAATTAAATTCCTACAATGTTTATTCTAAAATTGAATCTCCAAGAAATTGACTATTTTCTAGTTAATCAAGATACTAACATAAATTCTTATAATAAAATATACAAACTTAAATGCTGATCATAAGGTCTAACATATATTATAAATTTCACAGTGTTCATATTGAAAAAGTGTCTATAGTAGTCAGCATAATGATAATAACGTAAAATATGATTCTTATCATAATTTACAAATCAATAATAACACAAATAATCTACAAACAAAAACTATATAATATTACTTGATGTACTTTACTCAATAGTAATCCAAATAATCTACAAACAAAAACTATATAATATTACTTGATGTACTTTACTCAATAGTAATCCAGTAATAGTAGTAGCGGATTAGTAAAATATTCTAAAATTTGTGCATACATTATAGAAAAGTATATTTAAGTTTGTTAAATAAGTTTATAGTTCATATATTCAATCATGTTAGTTTTGAATTGTTAATTGTTCTATAAATTTTTTTATTTTATAAACTTTCAGTCATTTATAAAAAGAATAATAATAATAACTATAATAATAAGCCCAATAATAATAATAATAATAATAATAATAATAATAATAATAATAATAATAATAATAATAATAATAATAATAATAATAATAATAATAATAATAATAATAATAATAATAATAATAATAATAATAATAATATTATTATTATTATTATTATTATTATTATTATTATTATTATTATTATTATTATTATTATTATTATTAACAGATTGGTTCTATTTTTAGGCTGTGAAGAGCCATGTAGAATGACTGGTTTGTTGTTACTAATTTTTCGGCTGTAATAGCAGATTAGGAGATATATTAGGGAGAGAAATTAGGAGGGAAATTTGGAGCCAAAATCACTAAGGGTATATATGGTATAAAATATAAAAGAAAAATAGAAAAATAAAAAGAAATTAATTCTGGCTGGCCAGATTCTGGTTATTTAGCACTGTCCATATATATATATATATTAATTTCTTTATATATAATTTTATTTATTTATTTCCGCGTTGAACATTAATTTCACCGGTCCATCTAATAACTGTAGCCCACATAGATAAATCAATTGAAATTGACCACCTTGTTTTGATCACATTAATATTTAACTTTTTTGGGTTTGGGCTGTGATTAATTCTTGATAAAAACAAAAAAAAAATAAAAAAAATGCTAATATAATATATGCAGATTTGCATGAGGATTTGATGACGTTGATTCTGTTTTAATCTTTTATCAGTATTTGACATAATATTGTTTTCCTTATTGTCTGGGCATTCATTAATGTCAATAGCGTACGCACCAAACTACAATTGATCGCGATCATCTAAATATTTAACCCATCTTATCTTTATTTCTATTTGATATATGCATGCACCATTCGATGATGACGTCATAAAAACAGACCATTAATTTGGATTAGTTAATTAATTATGATTAGATGATCCTTAACGCATGAATCAAGTCACGATCAAACTGACGAGGTTCATGAATATATATGCTGAGTGCATACTTTATTGCTAATTATTGTCAACTCCCACCGGAAACAAAATTCCATTTGGATAATTAAAATTAATAATAAAATAATAATAATATAACAAATGCCGATTTAAAGCACCCACTAATTCCTTTCCTTTTTTTTTTCTTTTTTTTAATTTTTTTTTTATTATTAATTACCTCAAGTGATTTTTTTGTTCAAAAATTAAAAGAAAGAAAAATAAAAAAAAAATGCATCATCTCATTCTAAACTATATTTACAAAATGATGAATTTAAGTTTTCGTTTTCCCAAAAACACCCCTACTCGGGTATGGCAGTCAACCTCGCCGCAATCTTCCCTCTTCGTGCGGCGGCGCCGCCGCCGCTGCTCCTCCTCCTAGATCCAGCAATCCCACCTCCAGCGTCGCCGCCGCGGCCTGCGGCGGCGGCCCTTCGCGACTGCTTCAGATCACTCTCGGCGGGAAACACGAGAATATTCCGGCGACAGCCGCATTTCTCGCCGCAATTGCCTCCGGAGCTCTTGGTCAAGGCGGAGCTGGCCTTGACGGCCAATGCGGCCATGTCCTCAGCCTGAAGCCGGTGCTTCAGCTGGGTCAACGGCAGCGCGAAGTAGAGCTGGCCAGGCTGAAGCTCCTCGTCGTTGCTCACCGCCGAAACGACGTCGCCGAATTCCATCTCGTCGGAGTTGCATATGAAACACGCCGGATTCTTCTGCAAGACGTAGGAAACCTTAACCGGGTAAGGAAACTCCTGCAATCTCCCATCGTCGAGTATCAATTTAGCAGTTGCAACAGAAGTCGAATCGCACGAACTGCATATACCCATTTTTTTTCCCTACAGTTCTCTTCTTCTCTATACTTTTTCGGTTTTCCTTTTTGCGTCTGTGTTGAATGAATGTAGAGAGAGAGTATATATAGAGATACACATACGGGGTTATATATATAGGGATTTGAACCAGGATGCCACGTCATCAGTAAATGAAACAAATAAAAAAGAAAGGAAGGCTAAAAAGGTAAAAGGCGTTTGATGTACTTGGATCAGTGGGCACGGATGCCAGCCTGTAAATTTGTGGGTGACAGCTTGTAATGCCGGGAGTGGGTAATACTATTTACCCCTTATTCATCAATGAAATTACAGTGCCAGACCTCCCTTTTTGTCTTTTCCTTTGCCATTTTCTCTGTTATAACACTATATATATATATTTTATGATAAATGCATGTATAGAATTATATATAGATAGATAGATAACTTAATAAGTGGGTGAAATCTATAAATAGAATGTGAAAGTAAGTATGGACACTTACTTTTTCTATTTTGGACTTTGTGGTTAAGAATTTATTTATACATTAAAAAAACAAGTTTTTAAAATTATTTAGTATTGTGTCTGATCATATGTTGTAATTATTGTATTAAAAAGAAAATGAAATGAAATAATAGGAGGGTGAAATTAAAGTTGGAAAAGGAGGATAAGACGACGGTGGTCAAATAAATGGATTGATTCACGTCACGTGATCAGGTAAATATACAGTGGTGCTGCCACCACCTAATAACCACCATGTATACCAGTTCTTTTTCTTTTTTTCTTCAATTTAATTTAATTTTGTATTTATTTATTTTTTGTTTTGTTTTTGTTGATAAATTATTCATCTGTATAAATGATTGAGAAGCATGAAAATTGAAATAGTACTTTCCACTAACAAAATATCCCAATGGTGGGTACGTACATAAGATATTTTCAAAATCTAGATATTAAGAAGCCTAATAATTAATGAAACCCTAGTTAGTCTGAGTGGATCGAAGATGATTAAATGGAGTTAATTGGATTCTGAGATGAAGATTAGCTGGATTAGTGGACCCAACATTTTCATACATTAATTAATCCCCGACGTAATTAACTAGGAGTTAATAATGACGGGTTTTGTTAATAATAATATAATTACCCATTAATTGAAGCACTTCATTTACTACTTAACCACAATTGTTTACTGAGAGCACGAAAAGGGCAGTTGTGGAAAAGAATATAAGAAACGTGGCAAGTAGGCGAGGGTTTGAAGAGATGGGCGGGCGAGGCATGCAGAAAGACACGTGGCAGAGAAAACGGGTGGGCGGGCGGGCTGGACTTTATAGTAATTGGGTCGGGTCAGCGGCAAGCAAGTTGTGGGTCTTTTTTGGACCAGCATTCCCAACAACCCGACATCAATTTTACTCTTATGATCTGTACTGTTGGCCTCTTAGGGTTTCGATTATTTTTATTTTATTTTATTTTATTTTCAACTCACTTAGTAATAAAAAAATAAAATAATTGAATAATAATAAATACAAATTCTGCGAGTTTTGACTCGGATACGTGTAATTTCTGTCACATAATCGGTGACTCAGCTGTCATCATGTAAACGTTAAAATAAAGCAAGTTGTGATTTAATGAATTAAGACTAAAGTTTTGTTGTTTTTTTGTGTGGAAAAAAAAAATGTCAATTAAAACGAATCTTAAGACATGATTAGCTGTGATATATGCTGTTGAGGAATCTTCTTTGGACCAAATACGATTGGGGACAATTAATTTACTTTAAAACTAATTAAAGTGATTGCTTCTAATCATTTTTGCATGGCCATCCACCTCGAAGCTTCCTTCGGATTAAGATAATATTTTTATATTAGATGTAGAACTATGTGTTAGACTCATTAATATACTATTTGATGAAAGGGTAAACTATTCTGACCACGATGAAAGGGTAAACTATTCTGACCACTGATGTAGTTTACGAAATCTCCTTTATGTTTGAGTAATTATAATTGCCCATTAACTAATGAATATTTATGCACACGTTCACCTTTACCGTATCAAATGAAACAGAATCTTCTAGATTACGTGGAATATTATCTAGTTTGTACCAATTTTTGTCCATTCGAGATCCAGATTTTGTAACAAAATGGTCATAAAATGTGTCTATTGACTTGTATTGTGGTGCATCATAAACTGTATTTTTGTACAAATTAAATGAATATAAATTAGAGAACAATTCAAATAATCTAAAAGATTGTGTTGAATTTCATACTGTAAGGCCCCGTTTGGTTGCCAAGATAAGCCATGATTAACTAAATAGTTGGACTTAATTTGATGTTTGGTATCTTCAATAACTTGCCGGGTCGACCCGCCAAAATTAAATAATCATGGCTTATCTTGCCTTATCTTGGCTTATCTTGCCTCTTAATGAGTTTTTTTTGTTGAACCTTTCAAGCTCCAATAAAATAATTGGGTCTCATTAGATTATTTAATCTTATCTTGGCTAATCTTATCTTGTCAACCAAACGGGGCCTAAGAAGACTCGTAGGTGTGATAAGTAATCACTAAAAAATAAGATATTTTTTCATAATTTTACCGTATTTAATAGTAATCACCCTTGATTCTTTATATAATATTTAATTTTTTTCAATTTCCTGCATCACTATAATTATTTAAAGGATAGCTATTCTGCCCTTTTAGATCACGACGGGACGACAAAACTCTTATGAAATTTGCCGATATACAAATACAAAAGAGGACAAGATATCTATATATATATATATATATATATATATATAATATATACATATATTGATACACACAGTGGTGAGTGTGGTGCATAATTGGGTGCGTGCACGTGTGTTGATTTGAGCTGTCAAATTCAGAGATCAGAGTTTTACACGACTGGTTCCCGGTGCTGCTGCATTAATAATATATATCATCATTTATGTTTGTGTTATGAGTTGTGACATTGATTAATATTATTTTAATTTATTTATATACTATGATTTTATTAATACCACATAAAAGAAAAATTAAATAAACCACAAAATAGTTTAAATTGCGAATTCTGAGGCGGTGGTGGTTCACATATAAAATAAAAACCACCGTATCCACTGACTAGATTTTCTATTTTGAGCAGGGTCACCCACCGGCAAGACGGTGTCGTAATATCAACGCCTCTCTGTATTATTATTATTATTTAGGTTCTATGTTTTTAATATCTATGAATTATTATTATTTTTGGAGTTGATTTTTTCATTATTAATTTTAATAAATAAATAATATGATGGAGACGATAGAATGGGGTGTGGATCCAGTAACAAAGTATTGTAGCCCAATGACTACCAATTGGGCTAGGCCTAATTTGTAATGCAGTAAGACTATTCAATTAGAAGCATTATCCAGTTGAAATAAATTGGAGTGTATTATTTTATTGAGTAAATTACGACCAAACCCCTCGGGTTTTTGCTATAATAATTTTAAGCTATTATTTTTTAACATATGAAAGAATTGTTGAAGGAAATTTTACACATGATATTAATTTTAATTTTGACTTGATAAGCAGAGGCTTTCACGACTTTTTCAACCCTACACCCGATGATAAACACTGAGAGGGTCTTATGCTGTCATGTTTACCTCTAGGAATTTTAGAAAAATAAAAAAGAGGACACATGGCAGCAGAAGACCCACCTAGACACGGCCACGGGCCGGTTCGGGCCGGTTCAAACCGGTTTACGGTTCACATTTTCCGGAACCGGAACCGGCCCGTAGTATGTGCGGTTCATCGGGCCGGGTCGGCCCGCCGGTTCGGGCCGGTTCCGGGTCGGCCCGAAAATTTTGAATATTTTTTTTTTTTTTAAATATTTTATAAATAAGTAAATTAAAAGAAATACTTTTAAATAGAAAAAGGAAAAGGAAATAAATGAAAAGACTTGAACTTAATTTTAAATTCAAAACTTTAAAGATTTCGAATTTAAAATGATTTTTTGAAATATTTTATTAATAAGTAAATTAAAAGAAATACTTTTAAATATAAAAAGGAAATAAAATTGGGGGGAAAAAAATTGGGTTGGGGTGTGAGGGTATTTATAGGAAAAATTGGGGGAGCCGACCCGACGGTTCACGGTTCACCATTTCTCAGAACCGGGCCCGTTCACTCGGTCAACGGACTGGTTTGGGCCATCAACGGGCCGGTTCCGGGCCCAAAATCGGGCCATGACCGTGTCTAGACCCACCCGGTGTTTATCATTGGAGATTGGACGTAGGGTCGAAGGAGCCAGGTTTCACCGTGGTGGCCTAATTTTTGTCAACCCTTCAATGATTAGTCAACTCTCTAAGAATAGTAAATGAGTCTTACCAAACTTAATTTAAAGACATAATATAATGACGTGGATTTGATTGTATTTCGAATAAAAAAAATTAAAATGTAAAATAAGAATGCAGGGCCTGATGAATCCACAACATACTATAAGCAGTGGTTTGCCTTCCTTTTATTACAAATTTCATATTAGAAAGAAAAAAAAACTGTACAGTTGCAAGACTACAATGAACAGTAGTATAACTGTAAGAAGGTCTGAACAACAAAAATCATCTTGGGTGATGTATTGGCAATTCAATTTCTCTACAATATAACAGCAGGGAACTGCACAGAGAAGAACTAGAGAGAAGGAAGAAGCCAAAGATTGAATAGCCACGAGGACAATGACAAAAACCACGACAAGAAAGCCATAGCAGCAGCGAGTTGATACCTCGTGCATAATCTTACGCTGCAGAATCCATCAGAAGCAAGAAGAAGACTAGTCACACTTGCCGTTGAACTCGATGCAGCTAGTGAAAGAAACGAGAGTACCTGCCGATAATAAGATTGTTCGTTCCATTTGTTAGAGAGTATATATTAAAAGAATGGATATTAATTATTAAATGAATTATGAATCAAGGTGCTCTTTTTTTTTCGTTTCTTTTACCCAATCTCCAATGACAACGATAGAAATTATCCCACGTTGACGAGCTGGGTTTTTAATAAAAACGGAGAATATATCCACCACTGCCAAAGTCAAACTCCATGGAACTACCAAGCCCATAACCGTTACCAAGAAGCTGCAAGTAGAAAACACAAATGATTAACAGAATATTAGGCGTCTTTATTTTGTATTGCAGTAGTTTCTTCAAGAATGTTGCGATGAAGTCGAACACCAATCAAATTTAGTAACTGGAATATGTATTTAAAGATAATCGAAAAATCGAAAGCATGAATTAGACTACAACAGATTGAGAATTGCACTAGATTTTTTACTAATTAAATGACTACTAGTTTATGAAGATCGATGAACTTAGCTAAAATCTCCGAATCACAAGCTCGTATACAAATGATATCGAGTTTATTCCTACGTAGTCTTCTCTAGAACACTCGTTAAAGAAATCAATGGCAGATAATTCCCTGGCTGTTCGGCAAAAATTAGAAAGCACACGATGTATTTGATTCGTATAGCAAAAACACGTAATTTGCAGACAAGAACATGCATAAACACTGTGTGTGTGTGTGTGTGTGTGTGTTCTTGCATATGCTACTTCATCATCAACAATACTGAAACTGATTCCAGAATCAGCTAACTTCAGAAACAACACAAAAATTTCAAGTGTATTACCAATAAACTCCACCGACAAAAACCAATAAACTAGAAAATTTGATGCCTATTGCATATTCTTATCACACAATTAATCCTGAAAATTGAAAAAAAAAATTAAAAAAAAAAATCAAACACTTAACTGAATGAAATTAATCGATAGAAATATAGAAGAGTCTAAATCTTCGAAAAATCAGAAAATCAGTACCAATAATCAACACACAAAAAAGAAGAAGATGAACAAAAAAAACATGAAAACGGCGCGAAAATTAGCGATTACCACAAGGGGAAAATGCTAAAAGAAAAAAAAAAAAAAAAAAAGAGTGAAGAATTACCAGAAGGCGGTGTAGCTGTAGAATTCAACATCCAAACACATGAAAAGCAAAGAAGCAACAGCGAAAATCGCCTGCCCTAATCTCAGAGCCAAGCTCGCACTTGTACCCAGAGTCCCCGGCAATTCTTCCATATCATCCACGCCTCTCGATTATCTCCAATCTCGTGTATAGATACAATTCCTGTACGCCTATGGTGGCGATCGTATAACAGCTTCCTCATAGCCATTTAATAATTCTCTCTACCCCAGCCGCCCATGCCACGTTTCTCATCAAAAGATTTAACAAGCCAAAAAAACAGGGGTTTGATTGAAGAAAAGGGGGAAATTAAATAAGTGCAGTAATTCTTCAGGGATTTTGGAAGGAGAATTACGAGCAGGAATTCACTCCTTTTTTGCTGTGTGAAAATGGAAAGTTTGATTATCGAAATGGAAAGATGAAACGGTGCAGATTGGTTATGGCGGAAATGGCAGACTTTTGTTTTTCCCTTGTAATTTAATGCCTGATAATAACAATTAATTAATTTTATTAATTAAATACTTTTCGTTTTGTTTTTTCGACATTTGACATTCGGAAATAGTATTTTAATAAAGATTATTATTATTATTATTATTTAATTGTTAAATAAAGTAAAAATGGAAAATTGACTGAACAAAATATAAAAGCATAATTAAATGATGGCGAATCTCTTGAGATCCTATATGGAGCGGTTGGAATTTCATGGGAGCACATTTTTCATCTCCACCGCACCTTTTGTTTTTTTTTTTAAAAAAATCTAAATTATTTAATTGACATTTATTTTCAATACAAATATTCTCTTGTAATAATTTTAATTCAAAAATAAATTCCTTGAGTGGTAGCCCCCACTTTCAAAAGCAAAGGCTTGGTTGCTACTTGCTAGTCTTAAAAAGAGAAATGGGTAAATTACAACCACCTCCCTGACGCATGGTCAAATTACAAAAATCCCCCTATTGTTTGGGTAATTACAATCACCCCTCAACTATAAAATTTAGTGGAATCTTCTAGATCATATGGAATATTATCACTTTTGTACCCATTTTATCCCATTCGAACTTCACATTTTGAAGCAAGATGATCATAATATGTGTTTTTTTGCTTGTATATATCATATTGTGATGCATCAGAAACTGTATTTTTGCACAAAAACGAGTATAAACTAGAGCACATTCCACGAAATCCAGATGATTATGTTGAATTTGACACCATAAGGATGGAGGTGTAAGAAAAAAGTCATAGTTGAAGGGGGCCGATGTAATTATCCAAACAAGAGGGGTTTTTCGTAAATTGACCATACCTCAGGGGTTGGTTGTAATTTACCCAAAAAAATGCTTGGTTAATATTTGTTGGTAATATTTTATCAAGCATACAATACTTGATGTGACCTGTAGTTCCCGACCTTAGCACTCCAATGGTCAAATCAGGTGAAATCATGGGGAAGCAATATATAAATATTTGAATTAATGTAACAAGTGTAATGTGCGTGTCTAATATCAATCCCTCTTCTTTGCTTCTCAATGCCATATTTATATTTACCTTAGTATCGAGGTGGTAAGCTCCCTTTCTGTCTCTGGTTATATTCACTCGCGAGTTTGATGTGACTACTTCGAACTGTCTATATGCTGAAGGCGAGTTGTCCTGTTCTTTACGAGTTGAGTTAGTTCAAACGGGAAGGGCTCGCAGATGATGTTGCCTCCTTTAAAGTGTCAAGTGAACCTTTTCTCTAGTCTATATCACTTTACTATTTCGGCTTTTGGGCAATCCAGCCCATATCAAATCAATTCAATTTTTACTATAGTAACACATAATTCTAGAATTTCAGTACATTGCTTCTTTAATATTGTAGCATTTACATAACTATTAATATAATAAAGTGGTAACTTGTGTAATTATTGAATGGAACAAATTAAGTAAAAAGATGGTCAAATAATTGAAGAGGAAAAAAAAAAGGAAATGAATGAAAAACGTTGTAAAGGTAAATGCGACTTTGCAAAGTGTGGTGGGCAGTCTTTTTCAAATTAGCAGGCGGCAGCTCCAACTCCGGCTATTCTCCTCCACCATTAAATTATTGAGCAATCAAATAAATTACTCTAAATCTCTTTCATGGGGGCCATCAATTATTCTTTCTTGTTTTCTTTAGACAAGTAGGTTTGTGGCTTAGGTACTGGTAAACTCTTAATTGCCGACAGTTTGATTCATGACTCGAGTTCAACCCTTTGTTTTACTTTACACGAAAGGGGTCTTCTAATTTTCTGGAATCTTCGTTTTGCGATCGAATGCTGACAATCAGATGCTTTCAAAGGTACCCACGAATCTCCCACCTCATTTGAATATCAATTTCATCAAGAAGTATTTGAATTCGGGAGATTTAGCGCGCGCCCGCCAACTGTTTGATGGAATTTCCCACCCAGATGTACAGTCGTGGACATTGTTGATTTCAGCTTATACGAAGAGTGGTCGATGTCGAGAAGCGATAAAACTTTATACTGAACTGAGAAACAGCAGAAAGATTAATCCGGATAAGTTTGCCATTTTAGCCGTTGCCAAGGCATGTGCAGTTTCGGGGGATTTAGTGAAGGCGAAAGAAGTTCATTTCGATGCTGTGAACTACAGGGTTAGTTCAGATTTGCTGTTGGGAAATGCTTTGATTGACATGTATGGGAAATGCAAGTATTCTGAAGGTGCAGAAAGAGTCTTTGATGATTTAAAGATGAAGGATGTGATTACTTGGACATCGTTTTGCTCTTGTTACGTTAACTGCGGGCTTCCAATAAAAGCTCTTCGGGTTTTCCGACAAATGGGTCTGAGTGGAACTAGGCCTAACGCAATGACATTGTCTTCCATACTTCCTGCTTGCTCGGATTTGAAGTATTTAAATTTTGGGAGAGAGATTCATGGTTTTGGTATCACGAATGGGATGGGAGATAATGTGTTTGTGAATAGTGCACTTGTGGATATGTATTCTAGCTGTTCGAGCATTAAGAATGCTGAATTAGTGTTTAATAACACGCCGCAGCTTGATGTTGTGTCATGGAATGTCATTATATCAGCATATTTTTCGAACGGCGACTGCACAAAGGCACTTAACAAGTTCCTTCAGATGAGAAGCCAAGGAGTCAAGTTAGACATTGTTTCTTGGAATTCCGTCATTTCTGGGTGCGCTGATAATGGAAAAGCACAAGAAGTAATAGAGTTACTTGGAGACATGCAAAAACTAGGATGCAAGCCCAATCAAATCACCATTACAAGCCTGTTAACTGCTTGTACTATGTTAGAAGTTTGGAAGGGAGGAAGGGAGATTCATGCGTATATTTTCAGACACTGTTTTATGGATGATTTGGCAGCCAGTACTGCACTAATGTTCATATATGCCAAGAGTGGTGACTTAGAAATGTCCAAACGACTATTTTGTACGATGCCGTTGAAGGACACTGTTGCATGGAACACAATTATTCTTGCTAACTCGATGCATGGCCGGGGAGAGGAAGCTTTATCGCTCTTCAATGAAATGGTGGGCTTAGGTGTGAAACCTAACTCCGTTACTTTTACAGGTGTTCTATCCGGTTGTAGCCACTCACAGATGGTGGATGAGGGGCTCTCGATTTTCCATTCGATGAGTAAGGATCATAAGGTTGAACCTGATGTAGAGCATTATTCCTGCATGGTTGATGTTCTTAGCCGTGGCGGTCGTTTAGCAGAGGCATATGAATTCATCCAAGAAATGCCTGTTGAACCAACTCCAAGTGCATGGGGAGCTTTACTTGGAGGGTGTCGGATATATAAGAATGTGGATCTAGGGCGAACTGCTGCAAACCGATTACTTGAAATTGAGCCGAATAATCCTGGGAATTATGTTTTACTCTTCAACATCCTTGTGAGTGCCAAACTGTGGGGAGAAGCTTCTGAAACGAGGAAGTTGATGAGAGACAGAGGGATTAGGAAAGTTCCTGGCTGCAGTTGGGTTCGAGTGAAGAATCGAGTGTATACGTTTGTTGTTGGTGATAAGAGTAACGATAAGATCGATGACATCTATAAATTTTTGGATGAAATACGGTTGAAGATGAAATTAGCTGGATATTTTCCTGATACCGAGTTTGTTCTACAAGATTTGGATGGGGAGGAGCAGGAAGATAGTCTGTGCAATCATAGCGAGAAGCTGGCTGTTGCTTTTGGTATACTCCATTTGAAAGGCGAATCTTCCGTTACAGTGTTTAAGAATTTGAGGATATGCGGTGATTGTCACAGCACTATTAAGTTCATAGCGAAGTTTGTAGGAGTGCAAGTGATTGTTAGAGACTCTTTGAGGTTTCACCATTTTACGGATGGGATATGTTCTTGTGGTGATTTTTGGTGACACCACACTTCGAATTTGATTAAGATGAAGCATACTATTGGAGTTTTCTAGTGGATCGAATACTGTGAAACGCAACCAAATTCTATACAGTTTCGTCAAAAAACCATGGACAAGAAATATGTAGAATAAAGATCATCAAATCGCAATAAACGAGAAGATGTTCCCATGAGAAGGTATAACTATTTACGCTCGAGAATTTACTATGTTATCGTCGATTTCTTCTGCTATGTCCAATTATAGTCATTCTGCATATAGTTGGTAAGTTCCATTAAACATGTTCAAGTTGCTTTCATTAATCATCATTTGAAGAACATATATTGATTGAAAGAAAAACAACACTAATATACAAAGCATGATAGTGATCTCAGTTCTTCTCCAACACTATAAATGGAGTTTCAATGATCCCCTTTTTTTTTCCCAGTTACAGCAAAAACTCAAAAACCGAAGAATCATTACAACAAACATCAAATAACAGAGTCTACGAGTCGAGCTGTGCATACCACACACCTTGAATCTTCACATCTTTGGGGGCCTTGGAACCCAAATCAGTATCAGATGGCTGAATGCTCTCGAACACTCCAATAACCTCTCCAGTCTCGGGCTTGCTCTTGGTCACACTCAAAGTGATCTTCCCAGTCAAAGCAGCCACATTCTTGTTGTTCTCCTTCTCAAGCTCCTCCTCATCTCCCCTCCCGCCAGCTGGCAACGCAACAGCGTTGTCGTAACCAGTGGACCCACCTCTGCCCTTTGGGTCAAGGAAGGAAGATCCTCTGTACGAGGGTACAAGGAACTCTCCGGTGAAGCTCTCGGGTTTGCCAGATGCCACGAGCTGCTTGATCGTGAAGAGGAACGGGACGCGCTCGCCTCCAGGGAGCTGCACCGTAACTGCTGCGTAGTCTATTCCGTCCTTCTCCTCGAACTTGACTGTACCGTCCTGAGATACCTCGAAGGGTCCCTCGATTTCGTCCAGGGTGTAGGTCAAACGGGTCATGAGCTTGGTCTTCTGGAACTCAGCTGGTGAGTTCTTGCTTACGCCTTCGGCCTTGACGGTGAATGAGGTTGGCTCGAGGCAGAACTTCTTGGCGGTGTACTTGCCGGATTTGAAGGCGAAGCTGTCGGAACCACCGTCTAGGGTGGGGCACTGGTTGGCTGTTCCGGTTCCCTTCACTTCCATGTAGGTCTTGCTCTGGATTTCGTCGAAGGTTAGCCTCTTCGGAACTCCTTCAGCACTTGCTCCCTACCAAAAACACAGGGTGAATCTTGATTCAATTCTCGATATAGATTGTATTAACAATTTTTCTACAATATGATTATGAACTATTCATCTATAATACAGGCAATCATAAGAAAATCAAATCCAAAAATAAATCTCTAGTTAATTTAAGTTGCAGATATTTAATGAACATGAAAGAATATTGGAGATACCGAGGCAACGAGTGCAGAAGTGGCGAGAGCGAAGCCGGCAATCTTGGCGGCATCGGTGCATTTCTGGGCCAAGTCTTTGAGATCGGACTGAAGAGAGCAGGTGAGCCTTGAACCGGCCGGTTCGAAGCCGAATGACCTGCTGACGTTTTGAACTGATCGGAGCTGTAGGCTGCTTCTGGCTGAGACGCCGACTTTCGTCGGCTGCATGAGGGTGGCAGCCGCCTGTAGTGAGGTTGCCATTTTTATGTTCTCTCTCTCTCTCTCTCTTTTTTTACTCTTTTGTTTCTTCTTATTACAAAGTGGGAAGTGTGGTCTGAAGGAGAGCAGATTATGTTGGTGGTTTTGCTGTGATTTGAGTGTTTTTCTTTGAGATAAGAGATAGGATAAGGTGTTTTTTCATTGGTTGATCTCATCTGGTGTCACTGGTTCTGTGGCTTGCCACGTGGATTTCCTGGTTTTCTGGATAAATATATTATTTAGTATTTACTTTACTTCTCCCATGGGGGAGTTTATGTGGATTGACAGCCACGTTTATAAATCTGATTTTCTATTTTACCCCATATGTTATTTCTTGATCCTAATTCCTATTATATATGGCGTAAATTACAACCATCCCTGAGGTATGATCAAATTACGAAAATCTCCGTCTTGTTTGGATAATTACAACCACCCCTTAACTCCTCAAATTTAGTGGAATTTTCGAGATTATATGAAATATTATCACTTTTCTACCGGTTTTATCTCATTCGAACTCGACATTTTGAAGCAAGATGATCATAATATATGTTTTTTGGCTTGTACATATCAGATTGTGGTGCATCAAAAATTGTATTTTTATACAAAACGAGTACAAACTACAGCATATTCCACGAAATCTAGATGTTTATGTTGAATTTGGTGGAGGCGTAAGAAAAAAACATAGTTGAGGGGGGTAAATGTAAGAGTAAAAAGCAGTTTACCCCCTAAACTAAGGGCCGATTTGCACTTTACCCCCCAAACAAAAAAAATTTGCACGTTTTTACCTTAACTCGTTAATTCGTTGCACGGTGCCCCCTAAACTCAATTTTCCGGCAATTTTGAACGGAATGTTAAATCATATGCGTTGCACGTGCAATTTACAGGGGTAAATTTGTCCATTCTTAAATTGTATATATTAAATATAAAATAATAATTTATAATAAAAGAAAAAAAGAAAAACACCCACCACAGGCCTTTTTTTTTCCTTTTCTTTCCTCCCTTTTTTCACTGTTCTATTTCTTCTTTTTCTTTCTTGTTCGTTTTATCTCCTCCATCGGAAAATGGATGTGCATATCGATTCTCCCAGGACGCAAGAGGGCTGAATCGATTCCTTCGTGAAAATCATAATTCTCTCATCCTCAGAATTCAACAGCCCATCCATGAAATTCATCAGACCGGATGACGTAATCCTCGACCTCGATCTGTCCGACACATAACGATCTAAATCCTCGAAAACCTGCTTCGATTTCTGAAACATTTCCAAATCGTTGCTTATTTTGGCTTTCACGTCTGGGTCGATTACGAGCGAGTCGAAACTCGCCGGGTGATTGAAAGGAACCGATTTCCACCTGCCGTTGCTTCCGGTTATTGTAAATCCCCCTCTGCTCGATATCGTCGGAGACTGTGTGTATGTGTTGAAGATAAGGTTTCAGTACCCTCCGCTTATCCCTTTTTTTTATTCTCATGACAAAATTCCGAGAAACAACCTGGTTCCGATGGTCTCTTTCGATTTGATTGACCCATGAAATTCGAGCTCCGAGGAAGACCTCTTGGATGGACTGATTGTCGTCGAGGGAGAGAAGTATGTCGTTGGGCTTTCTGCCGGAGAAGAGGTTGGTGTCAAATCATAAATGTCCTCGATTCTTCCCTAGAGAGAGAAATCGAAATCATAAGTGTCCCCATCACCAATTCTCTCAGCCTCCCCAATTTTACCCCATTTTTGTTGATGTTGATCTTGTTCTTAACACGTGCTTCCTTTTTCGATTTCGCCGCTGAAGTTTTGACAGGCTCCTTCGTCAGTCCAAGTTCCACGGCTTCGCCACCTTGATTAGCCTCGTCGCCGGCAAAACAGAGTAGTTTAACAATGGGATGGTGGGCGGTTGTGGGCTAGCCGGCTAGGTTGTGGTCTGGGGATATGGGCTGGGATTTGGGGGTGGGTCTTGTTGTTGGAGTCCGTTCTCAGTTGTTGTGCTGGAGTTGGTCAGGTAAATCGCGGCGGCCGAAGTGCTGGGAATTGGAGGCGGCGGCGGAGGATAAATGAACGGCAAAGAAGAAGAAATAGAACGAGGGAATAAAATGGAGAATAAAAAAGAAAGATAAAAAAAGCATGTGGCAGGTGTTTTGATTTTTTCCTTTTTTTTTTAAATGATTATTTTATATTAATATATAGAATTTAAGTAAATGGACAAATTTACCCCTGTAAATTGCACGTGCAACGCATATGATTTAACATTCCGTTCAAAATTGCCGGAAAATTGAGTTTAGGGGGCACCGTGCAACGTATTAACGAGTTCAGGTAAAAACGTGCAAATTTTTTTTGTTTGGGGGGTAAAGTGCAAATCGGCCCTTAGTTTAGGGGGTAAACTGCTTTTTACTCTAAATGTAATTATCCAAACAAGAGGGTTTGTTTTGTAAATTGACCATATCTCAGGGGGTGTTTGTAATTTACCGTTATATATATTTTTAATGGTACTGTAGCACATCAAATAATTTCAGAAAGATTACATTTTTTTCATCTTTCACTATAATGTTAAATGATTATTACATGAAACACATAATTAAGCCTTCATTGCTTCATTCAGTTGTTGGCACTTGGCATGATAACCATAAATTTACAATGATTAAAAAAAAATAGGTTTAATGCTGAAATATTTCACATTCTTTGTCAAACAATACTGGCTGTACATTTGTTCAGTAACACTTAAGTTTAAAACATAGTTTTAGTAATTACTAAAAAAAAAAAAAAAACTCCCTAATAACACGATTCTGTGGGTGGTCAACGATTCACCCATTTGGGCCTCTTCATCAAATTATGGCCCAACTTCATACTCCAAATAACAAGACTAACTTCACAAGGCCCAACTCGTGTGAAATAGTACTAAAATAATATGCAATATATTTTATAATATATTTTATATAATATATATATATATATATATATATATATATATATAAATAAAAAATGTAATTTAAAAGGAAGAGGAACATAAAAGTGGCTCAAAAGTGCTTGAAAAACAAATCATAGTTCCCTACTCAAATGAAACGATTTGAGAGGTTACCTCAATCCCACAAAAGGGAGTGTTAGATTTTATCATCATTGCCACATTTTCATATTTAAAAAAACAATTATTTTTTCAAAGCATTTGGAATTATAACTTATAACTCTCAAATATGAATAAATAAAACAATTCCTCATGGCCACAACAAGACTTTAAACAAACTTCACAATTGATTAGCATTTAGCAATGATGGCACATGAGAAAATACTTGAAATAGTGGTAAGAAAAATAAAATTTATTTAATTTTCAAAATCAAAATAAAAAACTGCAAAATAAGAAAGATGAATTGAAGTAGAGGGCACTCAGAATGAGTAGGAGGTTGAAAATACAATCAATGATTTTTTCAGATCAACTGTTTATCCTCATTGTGCCCACCACAAATAAACTTGCATAAACAAAGACTGTATTATTCAACCAAGAATACAATAAAAATGAAATCTTTGGTTGAAAAAAAATACTAAAAATTAAATCTTTGGTCGAAATTGGGGTTTCTCTCAGACAAATGCCTCGTTTCGTCGTCACGATTTTATAACGAATGGATTTCGATCGGACTCGTCATCTTAGATTGTTCATCACCGAGAAACACAAAAAAAAAATTGATTACAGAGATAGAAAAACGATTCGCTTATAAATACCTGAATTTTGGGGGAAAAACGAGTAGAATTAGAGATGATTGAAGTGTGAGGAGAGTGGGATAGGGCAATTGAGAGAAGTGGCAGCTGTAATTTGATCGATTCTACTTGCGATAGCTTCATGTACTTATGCTGATTTTCGATTTTCATTTCTAGGGTTTGGGTTAGGGTTTGCGCTTAGACGACAGCCCGCAATTGACCTAACATTTATTTGGGCTGGCCCGACTTCCTTAACTTAATCGTTAATCACTAATTAATAATTATGGGTGTAATTAAGCCCAACTATATTCATCATATACGCATTATTCTTTATCACTATAAACAAGTTGATTATGTTTTTTATTCATTGAAAATGAGTTGATCTCTTTTTTTTAAAAAAATTACTATAAAGTCGAACATTTATTGAAAATGTTGGTTAGATAATTTAATTTCGAGCTTAATCTTGTACCAAAATTCAATTTTGGCCCCTCAACTTGTATTTCTTCTTAGTATTCTTCTATAATTTTCTTTAGAAAAACAATCATAATTAATACTAGTTTGTTTGTTCTGTCATACCGTTTTGTAGTTGCTATACTTAATGCGATACATGTGAGTGATTTCGTACCAATGATGTAGGCATAAAAACACACACACCCACATGTATGTGTACTGAGTGGGTCATTATTTATGTAATTATCGGTGCATTTCACCTAATGCAGCATTTCATAAAGGGAATTGATAGACTAATTCCACACGTAAGAGCTTTTGATAGGTTGCATAGACTAATTTCAACATAATTCCGAAATTCATACAATTTAATAAATTCTCTCTTCTTTTTAATATCGCAAATTGTTACATTTTCGGATTTCATGAACTATGAAAGCGACGAAAACAAATGGACGACGATTATCTCGATTATTAATGATGTGCACACACAAACTTGAGCTTAAATAATTCCAACAGCTTATACAAAAAGGAAAAAAATACAGAGTCAATGCAAAGAATTCCCACCAACCGAATATTCAACTTCGTGTAGGTACACACGAAGAAGACGTGCATCAGACAACTCGTGTGAGCAAAGCCCAGATCGGGAAAACAATCAAGAGAATAATTCCCAACGTGTTCGATATTCCGTGGCTCTGTGTGAACGAGTTCCGGAACCCTCCGGAAGCTCGGATATGCTCTTGCATTAGGTAACAGCCTATTGCAAGACATATCGCCACTCCGATCCAGTGCTCTCTCATCGTAGTCGCAAAGAAATCCGGCGAAACCACCAGTAGTAGAATCAACGATCCCGGCATCTCCAGCCAATCTGTAGTTACATATATATCACCAGATTAATTAATTAATTAATTAATTAATTACAATTTAATTTAATTTAATTTAATTTAATTTAATTTAATTTAATTATTACTAGTTACCCGGGAAGTGTCGGGGGAAGAACAGCCTTAGTACTACTGCTATGAATGCAATCCATTTACCAACTTCTCCCCTGCAGTACCGTTATTTCATATATAATTAGTTGCTAATTAAATGTGAAGATTATTATTATTATTATTATATATATATATATATATATATATATATATATATATATATATATATATATATATATATATATATATATATATAAAATATACCTAAGAAAGCTGAAGAGAACTGAGGGCAGACTGAAGAAAATATAAGGAACCAGAAGTGACGTCAGCATGTTTGTTCTCCAGTTTGTCCGATCCAAGATCAACAGGTAGCTGCAATTTTATTAGAAATTGTTATTTTATTACATATACACACATATATACACATATAGACTTCGTGTTGTGTGAGAAAATTGAACTTGCATGGCAGCGAAGGAGGCGACCCATTTGAGGAAGCTGGTGCCGACGGCGGCTGCGCCGAATTTGGTGGCGTGGCTGATAAGTTTCTTGGCGGCGATTTTCAGCTCGTTGAAGTCGGAATCGAGCAACGCAGCCGTTTCTTGATCGGTTTTCATCGCTAAGTAATCAATTCTCCCCATTTTTTTTCTTTCTTTCTTTCTTTCTCTTGATTATATTCTTGATCGCTAATTTAATTTTATATAATCCGAAGTTTTTTTTTGTTTTTTAATTGGTATTTATAGGAGATGACAAGAAAAAAAAACAGAGTGGCAGTTGTGTTTCTTTTCTTCAACCATGTCCGAAGGGAAGGGGAGTGGGGGCCACTTGTGTACCCCTGCCCGAAAACACTGCCCGTTTTACGGATCCAAACTGTTTATTTTAATTTTTGGGGGCTTTATGTAATTTCATTAATGCATGATTTATGTGTACAATTCTTGGGTTGTCCGTATTTATCAAAAGTATTGAGGGGCTAGACCCAAAAAAAAAAAAAAAAACTATCGGGCCAGATTTACATATTCCCGTATGAGGCCTTTATACGGCCCATTTAGTGAGATAATAATTTTGTTTTTCATTAATAAATTTGTATATATATAGTGAGAGAAAAGAATGTGGGCATTTAAACCAAAAAGAGGATGGTAGGAAAACAAAGTACCGACAAACACCTAAATTGATAAGCATTACCAAATATATATATATAGATATATGTGTAGATACACACACACACACCCACTACCTGGTGTTTTGGCCTTTTCATCTGGCAAAAATTAAAACATCTTAAAAGAATTGTGACCACTTTTATCTACTATTCTCTACTACCTGCCAAAACTATTCCCATATACCGGAATAAAGCCCACTTTTTAGGCCCTCTTTTTTATTTTTTTCATCACAATTTGAATTAATTAATAATTTAATAAAACCAATTTCGAACAAATGACAAATCTCATAAATTACTTATATTCACACAACCAAAAAAAAAAAGGACGAATGAAAAGTAAAAATTGGAAGGATTTGAATTTATTAAGGACTTTAATTTAATGTTGTTCCCGGCGGTGGGCGCGGGCCTTTCTGGCGTCCACCACAGTCGGCTCGTGTGAATCGCACACTTGTGTCTTGAATTTGCAACCGAACTTGGACCGCCAACCACCTTTCTCCACGTGTCCCCGTGGGTCCGTCTTGTCTATCTTCTGTATCGCTTTCTTCATCGTGGTGCACTCCCGTTCTAGCTCGTGCACCCGCGTCCTCATGCTATCCATGTCCAGCCGCAGCACCTGATTCTCCCTCACCGCCGCTCTGTACGCGCCGCCTCCATCATGCGCACGCGCCACCACCTCGTTCACCTCCTCATCTTCCTCTTCCTCCCCACCGCCGCGACTGGACAGCCGCCCATCCTCCACCACCGTACCCGAATCACCGGCGATCAGAGTTCCGGCGATGGCGTGGCGGAGCTGAAGCTGCTCGAAGAACAGCACCTGCACCACCGCCCTCAGCGGCAGCCGCTCGTTCTGCGCCGCGTGGGTGCACGCCTCCAGCGTCAGTTTCTGGCAGTCCAAAATCCCGCAGATCTTCTCTCTGTCCACCTCCGATATCCATGGATGCGCCTAACGGATATTCACAAATCGAAATTCGAATCTTCAGAATATATAAAAAAAAAAAAATTAATTATAAATTTCGTTTCTAAAAAAATTTCTCACCTTAAGATAAACATCAACCGCTCGATAAAGTCCGTCGTCAAAAACTCTGGCGTGATCCGGCAGAGCTACGGCGAGATCGAAGAATTTCTCCGGCTTCAAATTCGCGTCGGAGGCAATTTCCGACAAGTAGCCGTCGATTAACTTTCCGACCACCATCAACGCGGCGGATCTGACGCTGTGATTCTCATCTTCACCTTCAATTCCAGTGAGATCTCTCTCCTCCATCACCTCGAGAAAATACCCTAAAATTCTCTCCACACAATCCACATCGTACAGCGTTTCATTCAAGTACGAATAGCTCGGAATCAGCAAATCGTCTAATGTAGCTTGCTCTAATTGAGATCCGATTTTCTTCTCCAATGTTAATCTGCAAGCTTCCGAAGCATTCAAAATATACGCCGTTCGTAATAATCCAAATAAAAGCCGCGTGGCGTTTGATGCTGAACGCAATGTGGTCTTCTCCTTCGGCAGATTCGAAATAATCGTCTCTAGAAGCTCTCTCTGCTCGTTCTCCGTCGGCGGCGCAGTGGTGGTGGTGGAAGACGACGACGGCGGCGGCTTTCGAGTTGTGCGCGAAATTCCGGGAATGTACTTCTTGGCGTAGTGAATCAAGCAACTCTCGATAATTTCCCCACTCAGATTCAAAGCTTTCATGGCGAAAATCAAGCGTTTGAAAAACGGCAAACTCAAAAACCCTAGGTCGTCCAGCCATGAATCTACAGCCGGAGCTCCTGCTCCGGCAATCAATTTCCTCCGAGTGTTTACTTCATTCAGACCTTCATAGTTTGTAGCTCCGTCGTTCACCGGCCACCCGAACAGCGACGGATCTGAGGCGGCGGCTTTGGCCGCAACGGCTTCAATGCATCTCTGCGTAATCCCCAACTCTTCCGCCATGGGCCCCAATTTTTCGCAGGCGGTTAGGGTTTTGATGGAGTGTTTGATGTTTTTGAGAACCGACTGTGAGAGAAACCTTTCCGTCTTGGAAATGAGGTTGTCTTCCGAGTACTCCTCCGTCATCTCCAAGTATTCTCCGGCGCAGCGGAGTGGGGCGGCGTTGGTGGCGGAGAGATCTATTTTAACGCCGTAACAGAATTTCGCGGCGGACTCGAACGAATCGGAACCCCCCGGAAATCTGGGAGAGTGATGTGACACTGCTCTTCGCCATCTTCATCGTTTTCCTGCTCTTCTCGGATTTCTTCTCTCTCTACAACGTCGTTGTCGAAGTGGTGGCTGTGCTCAGACGGCGTTTGGATGCTTGCTGTTCTTCTTGCTAGTGGCATGTTCTCTTGTTCTGTTATGAGCTCGTGAAGCTTTCTACTTTTTGACATTAGTGGGAACTGCAACAAATCAACCACTATTATTCATTATTCACAAGAAAACAGACACAACAATACAAAAAAAAAAAACTCAGGTGAGCTCTTTTTTTTTTTTCTTTTTTTTTCTTTTGCAGGATGAAGAAAAGACAGACCTTGTGAAGATGGAAAGTCATATCGTCAACCTCGATTACAACATCACTAGGTAAACCTGTAGTGCAGAACCTGAAACCCAAAAAAACAAATTAGTTCAGACATTTAATCAAACAGGTTGAAGACAAAAACAAGTTCAGAGAAGAAGAAAAAAAATGAAGCTCACCATGCTTGGCCTTTGGAACTGGGTTTCTCTGCTGCCATTTTCCTTTCCTCCATGAAGCTGGAAAGTTGGGATTTGACTGAAAAATGAAAACTTTTCTTATGGAAATGATTATGTTTGTGGAAAATGATTATGTTTTGATTTTTGGTGGTGGAGTAGGTAGCAAAAAGATTGATTTGAAAAATGAAGAGGGAAGAAAGAAATTAAGTGAGAGATGGGACGATTGACAAATGGGAGGGTTTTAAGCAGAAATCGATAAAGGCAAAGCTAGAAGATGATGGGTTATTGATTGTTTCCCTTTTTCTTGAATCAGATCAGAATCTTCTCTAATGGTGGTGGGGGAGAAAAATAAAAAGAAAAAGGGTTGTTTGGATTTTAGAAAAAAAAAAGAGTGTGATTTTGAATCTTTGCTTTATAGTAAAAAGAAACTGGTTTTTCTTTTTGGGGGTAATTATGATGATTTTTAACTATGATATGATGATGGTGATTTATTAATTATAAAAGTAGCTGGGATTGCATGGGCCTCAACTCAATTGCAACCCCAACCTCATCAATCATTCATTCATGGCTAACCCTCTAATTAATTCCCCAATGATATTTCCTTTTCCCTTTTGAGGTTGTCATACTTGTTTTATTATTTTTTATTTGATGTATTAAAGTTTATTATAGTAATTAATACCTGGTTTTTTTTTCCAAAACTTGGAAATTACATTCAATTGTCGAATTTGACTATTGTTATTACATGTTCGTTGTTGCTTGTTACGATATAAATTCGTATCGCTCATTCTCGTTCGCGATTTAAGATATGTTAACTGTGGCGAATTTTTGTAATCATGAGTGACTGTACACTGACATTCGACCTATAATTGATTCATTAACGTCAAACCTATAATTTCAATCGATATACTTGAATCGGTTGATAGGTCCTAATCTATTGAAAAGTTTGTTGATCGATAATTATATACACTATCAATTGGCTTTTTCTATATGTTTTCCACAAGGTCTAATTAGTTGATTACATTAGTAATGTATTAACCATTAATATTTAATCATATAAATTAACACAGAAACACAAAAAACACACCTTGTGGTTTAGTTGGTCACGTATTTTCCATGAATTAATCAAACACTAAGGTCCATAAAAAAATAAAATAAAATATTGTCTGAGTTAATTTTTTAATAGAAGAAATGGTTACAGCTACAAAAATGGACGCAGAGACAGTGTATATGTGCTCCACTTCTTCATTCTTGGCATTAATGAAAACATATCTACCCTTTGTACGCTTTCTTGCATTTACATTAATTGCTGTATTAATTTACTGACATCTAAGTAGGTATATAATTAATATCACACGAGTCCCTTTCAAATTTCAAAATTACAAAGCAGTAGTAATTTCTCTATGTTTGCACAACCCACAGTTAATAATATGACCTGGGCCCGGTGGTGGTAAAATCGGTATAATCGAGTTCGAGCAGCCGCAATGTGAGAATTTCAACGCAACGAGGAGCCTTCGGTTCGGACGAAGGATTTCATCTTTTGAAGTTAAATTTTCAGTTTTTTTTTATTTTAATTGACAAATACTCCACCTGCAGCTACAGTATTAAATGTATTTATATATTCGCATAAGTGAAAAATTTATTAAAAAAAATAAAAAAATAAGTGCTCAAATATATAATTTGAATCTGGCCAGGAGAACCACTGAGTACAATATTTATTGAGCTGCTATGGAATATAATTATGGATGTATTTTTATGAGTATAATTAATAATACTATTTACTAATAAGATTTTGTTTTTCAGACAGCCAACAGATTAACTGTTTTACTCGAGTATAAAAACATTCCAAAGTATGAATGTCATTAACTTCAATTTATTTTCAGATTTGCAAGAACATATATAAATGTCATCAAATGTGCATGTGAATGAACTGAAAATTGATAGCCTAGCTACAACGAATAATCCTTAATAGAAAAGGTGAGTGAAATTGAAGGAATTAAATGACGGCCACATTTTATTTTAGACTATAATTACATATTGGACCCATTGTTTGTAGGACAATTAAATGACAAAAAGCTAGAAATATCAAAATTATTTCAATATTCAAAAATTAATTTAACTGATAAGAGAGGGCGTTTGGTTAAGCTTATAAACTGACGGAGAGCATATAATATTTTTTTAAATTACTTAAATCAAAATATTTTTGTCTCGTAAATAAAGAACTCTATCGATCTAGGCCAATTTTCAACTTACCTAAGCAAAACGTAACATGCAATTAACCCCACGCTTAATCAAATTTAATTAGTAATAAAACAATTAAGATGTATTAAAAAATAAATTGGAAGAACATGGGCGAGGAACACGAGTCAAGATTTTGTGCCCATGGGACGAATACTTGCTTCCCACTTGCTAATACAAATAATTAAACACTAATAATTTTAAATTATTAATGCTAAATAATTAGTGTAATAATAATAATAATTATTATTATTATTATTATGTGGCCATTAATAAATGGTTAACGGTAAAGTAATAGGGGTAAACAGTGGGTTTGGAAAGAAAGAAAGCACATAGATCAGAACAAGATACTCCAAAAAGCGCACAAACCCCGTGACTGTGTGTAAAGTTTTAAATATAATTAAGGCACCCTGCACTAGGTTTAGAGAAAAATAATTATGCATAATTAGTAGTAACAAAGTGCTTGCATTATTGGTCAATGTTCATTGACCTGAATTTGCACACTGCATAATATTATATATAATTCACTTCAGTAAAATTTATAATAAGACTTGGGTATTTAAATAAAATAAAAATTACAATATAATAAGCCCTCCGTTATTCTCAGCTGAAGGCATCTTCAAGATGTTGTTTTCTCTGCAGAAATGAATAATTATTAAAAATTAATAGAGCTAATAATTTTTAATGCTGAAATAATAACTACGATTTATGCACATATTGCCAATAAGTCGTGTTTTAATAATTGCCCAAAATCTGGCTTCTTCTGATTGATTGTCTGTGCCTCATTTGTTTTGTCATAATCTTGTCATTTTCATGCTTAATTAGTGGCTTAAATTGCAACATTGTTTTCATGGCACTATTCAATATCCGTTATTTTGTAAAATATATTTCAATTTTGTATTTTATTTAAGTACTACCATAAGTTAGGGTTGGCCATGGTTTGCTTTTGTCGGCCAACCGATCCACTTTTCGTGGTCGATAACCGATAACTAGTCGATTCATATATGAAATAAATTAAATAAAACACCAAATAATAAATAAATTGTACTCATTGAATTAATGTGACACGATACCTAAATAATAAATTCACTAATCATGAAAAATATTTAGATACTCCATAGATAGTATATTATACTCCAACGATAGTTACCACACAACAAAATGCAGTTATATTAGAGCAACCAGATTTGGTATATGCGAATAATTGGGACCCCATCAATTTAATTTAATTTCCTCATATCTATTTCAAATATTCATTGCTTCAATTCCAATTCATCAAACATTTCAAGTTTTAATTTATTGGTTCCCACCTTTGTGTTTCATCCATTTAATGAATTTTCGCTCTACCACCGTTTTCAATGGACACATCGAAGTCTAAATTATATATGTTCTCATCACGTAAAATTACGAAACTATAATTAAGAAAAAAAAACATGGGTAAATCACAACCAACCTCCTAAAGTTTGTTATAATAACTTTAAGGTCCATATGATATTGAAAATTACAATCATCCCCTATAACAAACTGAATGTTAGAAAACCCTGATGTCGGGGAGTGGTTATTGTAATTACGTGGGTATGATATGGTATTGATAATTACAACCACCCTTAACGCAAGGGTTTCTAACGCTCAGTTAGTTTTAGGGGGTGTTTGTAATTATCTAACGCCACATGTACATTAAAGTTATTATGACATATTTTAGGGGTTGATTGTAATTTACCCAAAAATAATATATATATCTATACCTTGGGTGGTTGAGGAAGATTCAGAAAGATGATTTTGAGTTGGAATAACAACACCAGGCCAAGATTTGCAGATGCAGTGCTTTCCCTTTTCAATATTTGCATATAGTGTGGTTAAATGTTTTCCACACCCTCCCCATGAGTATTTCCCACATTTCTTGCACTCAACTCTGTAACACATAATTCCTTCCAATTCAATAATTATTAATTTAAACTCTAGTTTAATTTCCTGCTAATTAATAGTTATCCCAAGATTGATGATTTTGAACTGAATTTGATGCTTTGCTAATTAGGGCATCTAATCCACACATATATCTATATAGATAGTGTTTTTATTATATTTTACATCAAAATCATCAATAAGACCTAGACTTGGGAAATAACGAATTATTTTTCTTGTTACTTAGTTAGCCCACACAAGCCTATGTTCTTTTATTTATTCGTTTGTTTGTTTGCATGTGTTTTTTTTCAATTAATTGGTTGTCAAATAACCACTTACTGTAAATAAAAGGTGACAACAACACCAACTAATAAAAAAAGAAAAGAAAATCAGAGATTATGTTATTTATTTTTGGCAAGAAAATCCAGGCCGTTGATCATGATCATGTAATTGAGGTTGAAGAACAATTGTGGGGAGGGTAGATCCAGTCAAGATGAAACAAAAACAGTAGTTAGGAGCATATATTATTTCACACCATCACATGAAAGTTTGTGACTGTTCATCAGAAAGTTGGCGCCTTAAAATATGATGATGATGTGATTTTCCAACTAACCATTCGAAATTCCTTTTTTTCTTTTTTTACGGTAAATTACAATCGCCCCCGAGGTAAGTTATATTTATGAAAAAATCCCTAATTTTTTTATAATTGTTTTTAGACTCTTCAATTTGTAGATTTCTTACATTAACACCCTTTTGTAGAGCGAATGTTAGATATTTACAAACTGCATGGGAATGCGTATAGGGATTTTTTTAGCAATCACACTTTTAACAAAAGGGAGGTAGTTGTTATATGTCAATTTCTTTTTTATTTTTTTATAAATAAAATTCAACACAAAATATATAGGCCCACAGAGACAGACATTTATTTATAGGGATAATATGCATGACACCCTTCAAACCAAACCTAATTAGATGTAGGGAACAAGCCCAATTAAATTTTTTTTATTAAATCCTTAATTGTGAACAAAAATTGATACACATCCTTTTAATTTTTTTAAACCCAAAACTACCCTTGTTGTAATTAATAAAAAAATACATTATAATATTATTATATTACTTATCTCTTTCTCCACTTCTCCCTATTATTCGGCCGCACAACTCCTCCTCTTGCGCCGCCCAACACCTCTTCTCTCTCTTTTTCTCTCTTTCTCTACTTCCCTGCCCCAATCTATGTAATTCACTATTTTTCTTTCTTTTGATTTCTTTTTCTTTTTCTTTAATTATTAGATCTGAATTTTTAAAAATGTGAATTCACTGTTTTTCTTTCTTTTAATTTCTTTTTCTTTCTTTTTAATTATTAGATCTGAATTTTTAAAAATATACAGAGGAATAATAGATCTGCAACGATGGTGGCCATTTCAGACGCGCTTGTGCGGCGGCGGCGATGTCCCTGACTCGTCTTGGTTGGGGGAGTGGCGATTGCATCACGGAAGGGTTGGCGAGTATGTGCGTAGATATTTTCGTTGTTTTTTTAGCAGTGGCTAGGGCTGGTTATGATGAATTCATGGTATGTGTGCGTTGAATTGCATATACAACGGGATGGTGGCTGGTCTACGTTTGCTAGCGATGCTAGGGTTCCAAATGGCAAAAGTAGGGTTTTGAAAATGACCCTAGTTGTCTACGAGTCTACGAGTGTCTAACAACGTTGTGAATTGAAGAATCAACTATTATTGAAAACATTTTTTTGACTAATTGCATATGAATCTGATTATCTTTTAAGATATTTTGCTTGGTATGATCGCTAGAGTTTGGCGGCAGCTACGTTTGGCTGCTAGGGTTGGCGACAACTGAGAGTTGTTGGCGGCTAGGGTTTGATAGTACATCATAGTAAAACATAGTATACCGTAGTATACAATTGTACTATACTATAGTATATCGTAGTATACTATAGTCTACTACAGAAAAATATGTATACTAGATTAAAAAATGAAAAAAAAAGAATAGCATGCTTTAGTTTTTGTTATAATATTATGTACAAAAAAAAGGAAAAAAATTATTTTATTTTTATAATTTTGTATACATACTAAAATGAAAAAAAAGTAAAAAGAATTAAAAAAACGTTAGATTTTACTAAACAAAATAAAATAATAAATGAAACTATTAAATGCAGAATAAAATAATAAATGCAGTTCAAATTTATTAAATGCAGATTTTGAATTTTTGAGTGGAAGGGCATTTTTGGAATGAATTTTATAAAGGATGTGAAGCAAAAGTTTTGTTGGACTTGTCATTTAGTTCTAATAAATTTTGTCACTAGGGACCTATATCTTAAGGCCCCTTTTTTATATATATGTTCAAGTTGGTCCAACATTATTGCACAAGTCCACGTTGACCCAAAGTCAACTAGGCCCTTTATTAGCCCAAACTAATAGAAACCATTCAACCAAAAACTAATTGGGCCAAACAAGATATTTGGGCTTGTATAGTACCCCCTTTCACTTGGTCCAGTCCATTTATCTTGATATAACAAAATCCAATTTTTTAAATATTAATTTATTCCGGACCCAAAAAAATTCATTTTGATTTTGATTTATTGGTGTGCTGTGGGATTGGGGGGCTTTTGGTAAATTTGCAAGATATGAACCAGGGGCAAAGCCAGACCACATACATAATCATCGCAGTTCGTCCAAACGAATTGAGAGAGAGGATCATTTTTCGGTGACGCAACAAAAATCCAATGGCCTGCAGAAGCTCACTCATCGTAGCACAATCTCTCCCTCCGCACTCCGCTCCGGGAAAGGCGCACGCCAGACAGCATGCGCCGGCGGTGGTGCTTCCGACGCGTAGGCAGTGCTTGCTACTCCTCACCGCCACGACGGCTTTGACGGTTTCGGAGATGCCTTCGAGAGCGCAGGACATACCTCTGTTCGGGCTGAGGCGCAACCTTCGGAAGGCGGAGGAGCAGGCGGAGGAGATCGTGAAGGAAGGCTTCGAGGCGGCGGACAAGGGAATCGTGGCGGCTGAGAAGGGGATTGAGGCTGCAGAGAAGGGGGTAGTGGCGGCGGAGGAGGAGATCGAGACGGCTGTCAGATTCAGCGGCCTGGCTCAGGCCGGCGCAGTCGTCGCAGCTGAAGCCGTCGGAGTATTGATCGCCACTTCCGTTGTGAACGGAATTTTAGGGCCGGAAGCTCAGAAATCATGAGTAAATTCACCGTATTCATCTCCTTTTCCATTTTCCCCAATTTCTCTGTTTGGTGAATTTTTTATTATGTATTTTAAATCACATTAATTTAAACTAAATTCAGTTCTGTGATAAAAATATCTGCTCTATAACAATTAATGAATTGATTTCATTTAACAAAGATTATTTAAATCCACATGTGAATTTAAATTTATTTTTTTGAGAATTAGTAAATCTGATATTTTGGATGGCTGTACGGTGGTGGTGGTGGTGACCGGCGGCAATGGCGGCGGCAAGATTTCAAAGTAGTCCAGCAAACTTTAGCCAATTTCGAACCACAGCGCCAACATTTCGCAGCCACGAAGATTACTCTGATGCATTTTAAGGGGCTGATAAATGTTTTGAGCTTTTCTCCCTCTACCATTATTCCAGCATCTTTGCTGCCTGTGCTTTCTCTAATAAATCAAAAGATGATACAGAAAAAAAATAAAAAAAAAGAAAAAAAGATTTACCATACATTCATGAAAAGCAAACAGCGTCGAGAATAGAATTCCGATAAGAGCCAAACGAGGTGCGATCATTTTGGTTGTAGACGAAGACGAGTAGCGCAAATAATCGAAAGGAATTGATAGCAAAATACAAAGAATTATTGTAATAGAATTAGACGCATGCCTCATTATAATAATAGGCAATTAGCTTTAAATGAAAGAAGCTGAAATTTTAGGAAGGAATTCTTTGAATTTATTGTGCCTAATGGACTTCACAAAACGAACCGCAGCCACCGAGTAAAATCTCGCGCTCGTGCAGTAGTTTACAAACAATACGAGAGACGTAGATCGTGTTGAAATACTTTAGTTAGTAAGATGTTTATGATAAATTCCTTGTCTATGAGCATGTCATTGTCCGAATAATAATTCAATAATCAATATCTTTTAGGTTTTCCACACAAACACCCTAAATAAATAAAATATGGTTAAAAGATGCAATCATTGACAATATTATATTAGGGCATTAATGAAGCAATTAATGATTAATAATTGCAAAATGATTCAAGTTGAAGGATTGCCATTGGACAGTAGGATTCCTGTTTGATGTGTGGAAGAAGTGCTCAACTTTGCTTTTGAAATCTTTATTAATTATGGTATTAAATAAAATAATATAATTTTGATTAAAATAAGGTTACATAATTAATTATATATTAGAGAAAATGAAGGTTTGACAATGAAATCCAATGGATTCATTAACATGACTCGATTATCTTAATGATCTAAGAATCAGACAACAATCAGTATTATACTTAAATAAATTAATATGTTTAATTTCTATTTTTCATAGTTAGTGGTGTAGTGGTGATAAGTTTATGTAGAACATCGGATAAGCTCCTACATCTGATTAATTTTAATGATGTTTGGATATGGAGCAAATAAGGTTTTATATAAAAAAATTGAGGTCTAGGTATTTTTTTAAAACAATTTATAAGATCCCTAACAACTGCTTTTTTTAAATATTTATCAGTTTATAAGCTCTTAAACAATACGATATTTTTAAGAGATTATGAGCTTAGTCAAACAAGCCCTTAATATTTACCTAACTAACTTCTTGTTTTTTGGTTAGTCCTATCGAAAAACAAGAAGCCGATAAAAGTCGCCATGGGCGAAAGCTACGAAACAAAATAAGCTTGCTTATAATATATATTACTGAAAATGAAGGTTCTCTTACGTTAACATCCAGTGGATTCATTGATCTAAGAAATACAGACAACAATCGTAATACAAGTAATTAATTAATACGATAAACTTAATTAAATAAGAAATTGTTGAACATCATCGGAGCTAGTTTCCCTCCGCTCATTCAGACAACTCCGGCGGCGGCAAAATCGAAAACCTCATCGATTCATGGGGAGGTGAAAGAGTCACCTTGTTGCAGCCATTTCTCTTCATATAGTTCACGATCAGTATGCGGTGACGGTGGGGGGGTTAGCACCGCCTGGAAGACATTCTTAACCTTAACCATGGTCTTGTGGTGGCGGAGCCGCCTGAGCACCACCTCTTTGTCCAGGCTCTCCGGTGAGGGTTTGAGTAAGAGCTGTGTGGAGACTGTTTCAGTTACTTTTTCATTTTCGCCGCCATCTTTATTATTGAAGCTAAGTTTCTCTGACTTATCAGAGAAGGTAGAAGATGGCTGCTGCCTTTTCGAGATTATAAAAGCCATAATAAGAATATTCTTTCTAAGTAGAGGTAGAATTAGAATTAGAGGAGACACCACACATATATATATATATATATATATATATATATATATATATATATATATATATATATATATATATATATATATATATATATATATATATATATATACACAGAGACAGAGGCTGTGGGGAATGGTATATGCATGAACGCCTGCTGATTGACCATTTTTTCCTGTGGGCCTGATTCAGAAACTTATTGCTTGGCCCCGCAGCTTCTATTAAATTGGCTAGTGGTTTTCCTCACTTTTTGTTTTTAATTAAATGATTATTTTATTTGGAAAAAAAAAAAACAAATGCCGACTTTTATCTTTTTTATAGGGACTTGCTTTTTACAGTTTGAAAATTGCTATTTACGGTTTATAACAAAAAACATTTTATCTCTCTAAAACCCCAAAACTTTCCAAAAAAATCCAAAACCCCCCCAAAACGAGTAAAAACCCAACTTGGGTGCCCATTCATGCAGTGCACGCCCAAGTTGGACGTGCAAGCTGCATTTGAGCGCCTGAGTTGGGCGTCCAGTGCAAAAAAAAAAAGAAAAAATTAATTTTTAATTGAACGCCCATCTTGGGCGTTCCAACATTTTTTTGCGAAAATAAAAGCCTTACAAATCAATTTATAGGACTTTTTAACATGAAATTGGTTCCGTAATCGACCTACCCAATGCATATTACGCATAAAATAGTCGAAATTACATCAAAAAATCGAAGCCCAACCCTGCTTCAAGCTTGATTTCGAATTTTCAAATTCTTTTTTTTCTTTTGCTATTTGCAGTTTGGGGGGTTTTTAAATTTTTTTGGAAAGTTTTGGGGAGTTTTATTATAAACCGCAAATAGCAATTTTCTAACCGTAAATAACATTTCATAAAAAAAAACAAATGCCGAAAACTTTTATCTTTTTGATATAGGATGGGTTCAATTTAGTGTGTTCTGTAAACGACTTGCAATATTACAAAGATTTACATCATTGGATTTGTGTGTGGTGGGGGGTGGTGGGGTCACTTCTAGGGATAGCCATGGGTCGGGTATTGGAAAATCCGCACCCGACCCGCTAGCAAAATTTCTCACCCGTACCCACCACATACGTGTTCTCGATTTGAATCGTCATGCGACCCGTTTATATATATATATATATATATATATATATATATATATATATATATATATATATATATATATATATATATATATATATATATTAATTTATTTAATTAAATTATATCTAAAAATTAGTATTACATAATATAAAAAAAATATAAAAAGAAATATTTAAAACCCATGCTCGACCCATTAGCTCACAAGGCGGGGACTACCCGATAAATCCAGGGTGGGTTAAATTGTCATCCATAGTCACTTCAATAGTAAAGTACAAACTTTTAATCAAATTAGAAGAAATGGTAGCCAATCATCTATTAGTAAAGTAGAGACGTCTAGGGTAGGAGTGTGAACGAACTGAGCTCGGATGTTTTGACCGGCTCAAGCTCGAGTTCATTTAGGTTTGGTATTCTTTTTTTTTTTTTAATTATTTATTTTTTATTAAAATCGCTCATTTAGGTTTTTTTTTTTGTTTTTTTAATTATTTAATTTTTATTAAAATCATTTATTTTTTTATTAAAAATTATTTTTAGTAAAATGAAATTAATTATAAAATAAATAATGAACTGTAGTTATATTTTTTTTGATTTTTATATTATTATTAAAATATCTTATATTATTATGAATTATCTAAGTAATATAGATTTGTTTCTATTTAAATACTATAAATATTTATTATTATAGACTATTTACTATTTAGTTAATAATAATAATAATAATAATATATATATATATATATATATATATATATATATATATATATATATATATATATATATATATATATATATAAAAGGCAGCTCGCGAGCTGGAACAACTAAAATTGGGCTCGAGTTCGAGCCTTTGTCGATCAGGCTCGTTGAGTTCGCGAGTCGGCTCGGCACGTTTACCACCTCTAGTCTAGGGTCGAATCTCGATCTCCTCCTCTACTTCCCCAATTTTTTAAAAAAAAAGAAGAAAAAAAAAAAGATATTTTTTGCCAACTTGGAAATTGAGTAACCAAAAGCATTATTATACTCACTCGGAAATAGCAAATTGCAGTTTTCACAAACTGTGGGCTCGCTATCAGATGAGAATTCCAAATCTGAGAGCTTCTTTTCCAGACAAAATCGTAAATAAAACGTACCATTTTCGCCCAAAGCTCCTTTTCTTTTATTCCTCTTTTGATGTCCCATGTATAAGCAGCAAATGCAAACCCAAGAAAGAAGAAACTTCCGAAACACCTTCTCGAACTGTGAATTTTCAGTTCACTACAAAACTTCACGAAAAGTTAACTTCCGAAACGCCTTCTACTTCGTTTCATTGTCGTTTTGATCAAGAAAACTCAACAAGAACCCACTAACAATTCTTCTTGTTAGAGGGTTAGGAATATTCCGACATAATCGCCCATCAACATAGGCAACTATACCGGACAAGACAAACCTGCCGATTCCCATTTGACAAAGCTTAACGCGTGTTCACATTTGACAAAGTGTAATTATATTTGTCGAAATCGAGAAGAAATAGATAGGAACAAAAAATACTTACTCTTTCTCCTCATATGTGTCGGAGGGAGTAAGATGTTGAAGATCCCCCCTTCAGCAACGACTTGCTTGCAAGAAACCCTTTTACATGTTCCATGATTTCGTTTATAAGAGAACTGCTTGGAGGGAGGTTTTCTAGAATAACCTATAAGAAAATCAAACATTGAAATACAATTTAGTCATATTAATTCAGTTGATGCATATATTATACATCGACGTTATCCAAGCATATACACTGATTCAGTTGATGCATAAATTTTAGGCATAGGTGTTTGTATTACCTGGTTTTCGACGACTCTCACCCTAAGGTATTCTTGTTTGTACATTGCATCCAACATTGCTTGCAGGTAACCCTCGATGTATAGCTGCATATTTCAACATAGAAATATCAAGAGACTTTGTGGCATTTTTAAGGTTTCAGAACTCAAAAATGAAATAAGAGCTGAGGATGGAAAAATAATTGAAACTAATAGTGGATGCTCTTTTTGCTTGTGACTCAATCTACTCGTGACGACGTATTTATAAAAGGAGGAAACTCGTTTCAGAAACTGAACTTCATAAGAAAAGGGATATATTTATACAGTAGATTTACTCTCGACCTACCTCATCAACCCCAGGGCTTCTATCAAGCTTGATTTTCCGATCTGCGCCACCTTCCATGAAAGCACTGCTGAGAACTAATGGTTCCATAGCTAATTTAAGAATTCCTTGGTGAAAACCATTTACCTGACAATATTATGTACTCCAAACAGTCAACATTCGACAAATGTATAATTAACATTCGAGGAAATAAATGAATCATACCATTCCATTAAAACCACTTGTTTCTGCTCCCTTAAGAACGGAGTCTGATACTTCAGTGACTGCAGCAAATAGCACATTGGAACCTGCTGTTTTCAACTGCAAATGAAACCCAGCTCAAATGAAAAACTTCAACTAGTTTGTACTTACAAGGGGAAAATAAAAACTTACTGTTTTTCCTCGATCACCAAAGTAGCGCTTTGTTACAGAAAAACCTTTGTTATCTATGAATTTACTGATCAGCTTTAGTGTCCCTAATTCATAAATTCATGGACCAGGCCAGGGGGGGGTGGGGGTTGGGGGGGTGGGGGGGAGACCAGACCATCCAAACAGTTTGGAATGAACATTTGCAAAGGGAAATAACCATCAAAATATTCTGCACCATGAAATTGGACAACTAGCTTATGTGGAAGAGTCAGGTTATCCCAGACATAGGTAGTACTAACTCTAGCTCCTAAAGTCTCCGGCTCCGATGAATCCTGAGAAAATAAGGATGATACTTAAATAAATGTAAGTAAAAGATGATAAAGTGGGAGAATTACACAACTTTTGATAATAAGTTATCGGAGCATCGTGTAAACAATTCTCTATTCTGTAGGGAAGATATGTAAGTGGTGGCATGTGGAAGTGCAATACGACGGTAGACGCTTCTTCCACCACATGAATAGCTGCAAATTTAACTAGATTTTCTTTGTAAGGTGTGTGATCGGAACTAAGTTGGCTACCAACGTACAACGTAAAGACAATTTATCCATACTAGAAAATCAGTAATTAAATGCTGAATCTAAGTGCATAAACATGTATGTGCATGCTATTATTCCACCACCGACGATTGCACCTTTACTGAAAATACCAAATACTTTTGAAGGCAACAACGCAGTTATAAAACAATAAAGAAAATGATATTTACTTCAAGAACCATGACGTGGTGGAATTAGGAGGCAAATATGATCCAAACTCCAGAGGAATACTTGCCATGTCAGCCCTGCAAATGATATTCTCCATTAAGGAAGTCTTTTACAAATATTCAACTCCTAATAATTATGAAAATGATTAGATGATATATTCAACTCCTCGATCGGCATAACAGAATATATATATATACACACACATATATGTATATAAAAAAACAGAGCTGTAACAGAAATATACAAATAGATTTTGTGTGTGTATTGTCACTTGTCAGATTCGATGCATATATATAGTCTATAGAGACGCACGCATACCATCATCTTCCATAATACTATTTTCTCTACTTTCAATTTCAATTCTCTCCGTTTCAGCATTTGCAAAGATCAAAGGCAACTTCTTCCCTAATTTCCCTTACTCCATTAAAAATCCCTTTCATCCACTCTTCTTCTTCGAAGGAGGCTCTCTTATACCATTTGCAGAGTCGCCGCTGCCTGCCTGTTTGCAAGGGGAAGCTAAATGGCTTCGACTGGGGGTATATATCGTAATTATGCCACATTGCTAGTAGTTCCACGATTGTCCTCCTCAATTTAAACGGTTGTTAATCAATTTTATTCTGCAGCCGATCTCCTTTTGATCACGCAGATCTCGGCGGCGGCAGAGGCGAGAAGCATGGAAGGCTCGAAGAATTTGCATTACAGAGACGCCGTCTGCTTGTTTGCGACGGAAACAGAATGGCGCCAAGTGGCTTTGGCTGGGGGTAAGATTGTAATTACATACATACATATATATAAAAAATATACATATATATTAGGATATTTTATTAGTATATATATATATATATACACAGACGCTAGTTACAAGTTTGTCCTCAATTCAAAAAACGACGTCGTAACCAGTTTTCTTCTGCAGGCGATCTCCTTTCTATGAAGATGTTCCAGATCTTGGCTGGGGCAGAGTCGAGGTATTTTTCTATTGATTTCGCATCTTTTTTTTTTTTACTGTTTAATTTATTTTCGTAATAAATTTGTTTCAGGATGTCATGTAAAATATTTGTTGGCATTCTCTGCTGTAATTTTGAGTGAATGATCATATGATGTCATGTAAAATATTTGTTCCATAAATTTCATCATGTTTTTGAATCATATGATTCTTGTTTTCTCATGCTTGTTCAATTGAGATTTTTTTGTGAATTTGTGGTGAAATAAAAATATATATAATATTTGTTGATTGCCCCAACTCTGGAATAGGATTTCATTCCCTAGTTAAAACCCTACTTTTTTTGCCAAATCTATAAACCGAATAACCTTCGCACGTGCAGTGGCCAGGTTCACACGATTACTTTTAAGAGTGTTCGGATTAATCAAGTTTAATCGTCATTAATATATACTTAGGCTTATTGGTGGATTTTGTGTGATGATTATTAGTATAAATGGTCAATTCCTTTTATCTTGAAAGTTTTTGCAGAAATTCCATGTCTTATATTTGCAATAAATGGTTGTGGTTTTAGTCAATTTGCAGTTGTAAATGATAACAACAAATTTATTTCTTTATTAGATTGGCTGCAGGAAGACCGACTATGACACGGAAGAAGAAACTTTGCGGAAGCTACAGGAGAAACAAGAGCAGAAGAGAAAAACCATAGAACGGGATGAGGAGAGGCGTTCTAAACCACTGAAGAAAAAATATTACAATCCGAAGTAAACACGAGGGGGCGAAAGTGGCAATACTTGGACTATCTTCTCTTCTTCTTCTTTTTTTATTCGTACTAAATTTAATTACTTTATATTTTGCAGCCAGATACCGAATCCGGTTCCGAATCCCATGCCGGATCCGGTTCCGAATCCCATGCCGGATCCTGTTCCGAATCCCACGCCTGATCTGAGTCCAGAGAATGGTTATAGCCAGATCGCTGTGAAGTGGATTCAGTTTGATTCCTCACGGTAAGGTCTAAATTAGTTAATTCAAGTGTTTCACTCGGAATTAATTATAAATGTTCATTTGTTGTGTCATTCCTGCTGATTAATTGTATTTAAGTATCAGTTACTATTGCTTTCCAACTTGACGCGATTGAGAGAACTGGAGATGGATTAATAAGCATGCATATTTTTCTTTTTTTGATTCAAGTACTATGTATGTTGGGAGAAATATGACTTGGTTTTTGTCAAGCAGGTTACTAGATGTGGTTGAGCAGGCAGATGGTGCCAATCTTGTTTTTGAGTACCTCACCAACGTCATTTATTCACAGTTCGAAGTTTCCCGTCATATAAAAGTGGGTAAAATATCTTTCTGCTGGTTTTGAATTGTCACTGAACATCTTTCGATGTAAAATAATTATGTAAAATTGCTAAACTATAAATTGCACAAATTAGTGCCTTCCCCCACTGATAGTTTAACTACTTTATCGACCATGAGAGATTGTATAAGATAGATATTCTGTAAATGAGTCTTCGTTTGCTTGTCAGTGATGTCGATATCTAGATAAATGTGGCTGCATTTTTTTAGACATTTATTTGGTGTGCCAGAAGAAAGTGAATGGCAGAGAGCGGAAACATATATATTCGATTTTTTTGGAGATGATACGGTTAAAAATTATTTTATTAAAATAATTATATTAGATTCACCCTCTACTACTTTATATGCTTACATCAGTATATATATCCTTTTCCAAACAGTTCCCAGCAGAAGCCACCAAGGAGCTTGTTGTCCCTGGTCTTGAACCGAAAGGACTTGACCTTCTCTTAGTAAGTTTTGTCCATTGAAGTATTGCATTACTATGAAGTATTGTTAGTCGAATATTGTTTTTATTAATGAAGTATTAATTTATTTTTTGGCAGAAAATGCTGTGCATAGATCTACATGAGAGAATCAGTGTCAAAACCGTTGTAACAGAGCAGCAGATTGAAACGGATACATAGGGAAGGGCTCGGAACCCTTTCTACAGTGCTTCGATGTGATTGAGATTGAGATTTCTAACTCCCCTATATAGTAAAACTGTGAATACCCACCCATATTCTGAAAAATATAAAAATAAAACGGAAGTGAACAACGTCTTCTTGTATATACACGATCGAACGATCGATCTTTCTTTTAGTAGCTAACTAGTAATCATACCCGTGCGATGCACGGGTGGCATTGCAAAACGGAAGAAAATAATTATTTAAATACATGACAATAAAAATTATAATAAAAAAAATATTGAATAATATTAAAATATTTAGTTATAAAATTCAAACAATTATGTTACCTTATTTCACTTATTCCATAAAGAAATAAAACATTTAACAAAGCACAAACTAATAATCGTGAAATAAATGTACAACAACGTCATCAAAAAATAAATTGAAAATATTAGAGATTGAAAGAAGAGTATTTGTACATCGTCAATACAATAATAATTTATAGTATCAACATATATTATGTTGCATAGCAGACAATAGATCTCAAATAAGCAACAAACATTATGAAACGAACACAAAAATAAAGATAAAATAAAATAGTCAAGATGAAGCAGTAAAATAGGAGAATATATAAGACAATTACATGCTACAATAATACGACAGCTAAAAATAATTTTCCTCCGCTAAGTTTGCTATTCTAAGGATATAAGACAAAAATGATACATTATTTAGCACAAATCTTATAACACTCGAATCTTAGTGCTGGCTTGCTTCAAATCAAACAAAATGAAAATCAATTATTGAAAAGAAGGGACATCAAAATCAACAAAAAAAACCATTGAATTGAATGAATTTATAACAACCTGTACTTCTTTTATTCAAATATCCCATAAATCTACACACAATAATACTTGAAATAAAAAAACAAAAGTGAGGATTACAATATTTTTTCAAGGGTGGTGAAACTTTAAAAAAAGACTCAAGTGATGATCCCAAAATACTTTTCAATAAGGGTAATTGGCACTTTGCACCCTTGAATTATATGTTATTGGCACTTTGCACCCTTAAATTGAAAAAATGGCAGAATGCACCCTCCAATTGCAATTTATTTGGCACATTGCACCCTCATTCACCTTTTAGCTATAAAACTGACCGGTTACCTGTTTGTGGGATTTGAAGAGGTGCATATTTGGTTTTTTTTTTTTTTTTTTTTTTTACAGAAATAAAAAAATGGTTCATCATCTAATAATTTGATTCATAATTTTACACATGTTCTCCATTTTCTTTCCTTAACCCTTTAATTTTCTGCCGGCAATTTTGTTTATCGCGCGCGCTATGTTTCCACTCTTGCAAAAACTCTATTCCGAATTAAAGAAAAAATCCAAACTGCTTCAACTATGTAAGTAACTTGTTGTTCAAGTTGGAGGAAAGCAGTCTGAAATTTGAAATATTGAGTGGGAGTGTTTAATAACGTGAGAAGGCTACGGCCACGTTCAATCGCCTTGGTGGAAATGGAGTCGCCAAGTTGTGGTGGGTTTGCGGAGTTTTGGTGGTGTTAGAGCTGACTTCATGGTCCCCGGCCCTCCTTCCGGCGGGTTTTATTTTGAGTTCTCCCGTTATGCCTTCAACCACCACTTTGTGTTCTGTTTGGCAACTCCATCATCATGTTGTTGTTTGTGCTATGCCGCCAAAACAACGCCAACCTCTCCGTCGGCGTTGGCGGCGATTACATGAGATTTAGTGAGGCGGCTCATCGAAGAGAGCCTGTTTAGCTCCGCCGTTGGATATGGTAGGCGTGGTGGCTTCTAAACCATCCAACAGCGGCGGTGGCGATGATGAAAAGCAGATTGTGGTGCCCGCGGAGGAGGCGGAGGCGGTTTCTGAATCCGACGACGTGGCGGCGGCCATAGAGAAGGCAACGAGGCAAGTAGAGAGGTTTCAGAGGACCTAGTGAATCGCGTTATTCTGGTGCGACCGCAGCCGGAACTTCGAAAATCCATGGTGTATGGCCCGTTAAACTGATCTACGTTTAGATTGGTTGCTCGTTGATTGAATCTCTCTGCGCCTTCTACAATGGTGTTTTGCTCGTCAATTTGGAGATTATGTTTTTCACTTTTGGCGCCATTGAAAGTTACAGTCAGAGTCTGCTACTCTGCTTTATGTTTTGAAATAGACTATAAAATGAATAGCAAAGCTTCCCTCTTGCTTCTTTAATTTGGTTGTTGAATGTACTTGATTCTTCTTTAAATGATTTTACTGTCATGAAAAAAGGGTGATTGAATTGAGGATATGAGTAAAATGATAAGCCATTGTTATCAGATCATGAAAGATTTTTAAATTTCTGAAAAAAAAATAAAAGAAATACAAATATTCCACAAACCGGTAACCGGTCAACTTTGTAGCCAAAAGGTGAAGAGGGTGCAAAGTGCCAAATAAATTGCAATTGAAGGGTGCATTCTGCCATTTTTTCAATTTAAGGGTGCAAAGTGCCAATGACATGTAATTCAAGGGTGCAAAGTGCCAATTACCCTTTCAATAATCGTAGAAGGTTGAAGGTTAGTCAATCATGTATATAAACACAATGAACAAAAGAAGAACGATACAACTTCGAAAGATTTGACCGGTAGGGAGATGTATTTCATTATCCACAACTTTTGTAGATATGCACATTCTATGCTTTGTTTCAAATCAAAACATGTAGTCTGAAAAATAAAGACATGTCTTAATGACATCAAGTTTATATATATATATATATATATATATATATATATATATATATATATATATATATATATATATATATATATATATATATATATATATATATATATATATATTTTTAAACAGAAAAAAAAAAGAAACAAAATTACTTATTTGTATACCTCAAGTTGATTAACCTTTATGTAGTCTTACAAATGTCTTAAAATTTCTTGGTGTGACATCTCTCTCGTCAATTAGAAGAAGCTGCCAATTGCTTCAGATAATATCACATGAGAAATAAGAGAACCAAAATTTGATTTGGTACAAAATTAACAAATAACAAAGTAAAGAACAAATGCCTAGAAAAAATTGAGTAATGAACACAATAAATAATTTATAAATGTTGCAAATTGGATAGATTTCATTTGATCGCCGAAAATCAAACACTGGCTCAGTGGATCATAAACAGGAGATGTCATAAATCCGATTGTTGAAATAGGTTTTGTGCCACAATTAGTTGTTTTGGAAGAACATAATAAGGAAAATAAATATCTAGTAATAACTTTTATATTTGATATGCAATTCTAATCAAGTTAAAAAAAAAAATCAAAAAGAAAAGAAAAAGAAAAACATAAAACAAAACAAATAGGCAAATTTCATCAAATTCATTTCAAATATTTTCCTTCCGTTGTCTTTGAAAAATTTAATCTTAGAGAATTCATATTGATAATTTGAAAACTGAAAGTAAGACATAAATGTTACCTTTGAAAAGTTATTTCATGAGCATCAAGTATAGATATTAGAGTATGCAAGAAGAAAAAAAAACCAATAGTAGTAAACAACTATTTGCATGATCTAACGACGTTGCTGCTGGTATTTCGCCAAACAATATTCACATTCTAAGAAGAACTATCGCAAAATAATGGGCATAAATTAGATTTATCACAAAAGAAGATTCATACCGTAGTGGGATTCTCAACTTCAGTTTCTTGTGGCTAATACGACGAAAATGTTATGTGATATTCCGAACCATGAAAATAAAAGTATCACAACCAACTACACCAAACAAAAGATTACATTAAACCAAGCAAATAGAATTTTGTTGTAATGGTTTCACTCTTTATGCACTGTCGTAAACTATATATGGTTAAGCATAACAATGTGGTGCCTAGTGGTCACTTGAGGAAGCACTTATTTCAGGGCATGCTTCAATCAAACCTGCCCGCGAGACCAGGAGAAGAGCGATTCTCCTCACTCATCCTGGTAATCATCTCTTCAATTCCTCGCACTTGCTCTCATTCAGGCTGCAACTTCTCCTCGAGTTTCAAGTTTTGTAGTTCCACCTCGTCGAGATTTTTCTACTCAATTTTCATCTTCTCTTCACACTGATGGAAAGAGTGATTGATGAGTTTGATTAGTTCTCGAATGGATAACTCTTGAGCAGTTGCAAAAATCCCGTGCATTTCAGTTGAAAAATAGAGATTCGATTGTTCAAAATAAAAAAAATATTAATTTCGAAGACTACCAAACATACTTCATAGGAGAGCCAACTCTAAGAAATACAATCTATACATTCACTTTCACACCTTATTTTAATTTTGAAAACAATGGCCCTTCAATAAAATTCTAACATAATAATTGAAGATTGGAATATGATAAATGAGAGAGAGAAAATCACTTTACCTGAAATTAAATTTCTTCGAAGATCAAGGCTTCCATAGCCCATCACCTGCGATTGTACATCAACACTGATACTAAAGGTGTTCGATAAATCATGGCATCAAACACGTGTAATCAAAATAACCCATGTCATATAGTTAATGGTCGACATTCAACGTGAAACTTAATCTTTAAAAAAAACTTGGAATAAAATCTATTATTAACGAAACATGTATTCATACGATTGATAACTTAAATAATGACAATTAACTTAAAAATATATAACCTGAGTGATTAAAATACCTTATCCTTGTATATTAAAGTTTTTTGCTAGAATTTCAGACGGTATTGCTGAAAAAATAACAACAAACATTGAAGATAAATTCTGTAAAAAAATAATTGCTATGGAATTTAAAATTATTTGGAAAATATATATATGGATAAACATTTTCTCGACATTAACACGAATGAGATATATAACTGAAATGGCTCACTCATTTTCAAGTTTAGTTTAAACACATTGGCCATTACTGATTGTAAACTTCATTGCAATATGAAGAAGAAGAAAAATGAATTTATCCACTACGAATAGCAAACACCCCCTAATCTTGATGTATATATAACGCCATGACGAAAATCAGGAAAGTCGAGATCAAAGAGATCAAAACTCCATGCAAAGTCTTGAAGCAAAACTGTCTATGGGAGATAGTCTTTTTTGGGGGGAAAATTAAGTCGAATAAAATAATGCAGAAGATGGTAAGAAAACTATTAATGAATTGGGGAAAAAATGAGAGCAAAAAAGTAGGAAGAATGAGGAATGAGCGAGTTGGGATGATAGTGGGTGATTTATTTGTGAGAAGTTAATGTGAGAGTGGTGGGTTATATTATTGTGGGAAGTTAATTTGAGAGTGGTGGGTTACGTTATTGTGGGAAATTTTTGTTTTGTGCCTATTAATCTTGAAATTTAGAAAAACCACCAAAAATATTTCAATAAAAAGGAAAAAAAAATGTAAATAAAACTGCGTATGCATCTTAGATTTAGGTTTAGGGTTATAGGTCCAAATATCTTCTTTTTGTATATAAGACTAGTAATCGTGCCCGTGCGTTGCACGGGGTCGCATTCAGCAAAGGAAAGAAAATAATTGTTTAAATCTTCTTCTTCTTCTTCTTCTTCTTCTTCTTCTTCTTCTTATTATTATCATGAGAGTTGTGACTTGTAGTCACAACCTTTGCAAATCTATAAATAGATTCTAAAATCCACCATTTTAATCATTCATTTTTCACATGGAATTCAATATATTAATTGAATTCAATTCTCATCGTAGCATATTTTTCACAATGTTGATGATTCATGTCATGGAATTTGGCATACGAAGGGAAAAGAAATTAATAAAAAAATACATATGCCACTAAAGCCGATGCCATGCTTTATAAAGTATTGCAATGGAAGATTGGCAGTTTTATCATAAAGGACGATGAATATGATGTTCTATCATGGCAACAATTATGGAATAAATGAAAAGTATTCAGTTTTGTAATTTGTATACGTACATAATAAAAAAAAAATAAAAATAAATAAACCATTAGAAAATAACAAAAATACCCCTAAATTTAGGTTTAGGGTTATAGGTTAAAATATCTTTACAGTATTGTGTTCGCTTGTTATGACCTAATATCACAAAGTGCACTTATCACAAAGTGCACTTTGTTAGTTACACTAATCCAAAATGATTAGAGTAGAGACATATGCGAGTTTCTCTATTTCTCTTAATCCTCACTTGTCTTAATTACCCAAATCTAACCCGTCACAATACGAAATTACCCAAATCTAACCCGTCACAATACTATTTCGTAACAATTCAAAACAGTGATCATCGTTCAATTTATATTATCAAATTTCGGTTTACTCAAAACAAAGAACAAGCAAAACCCAATTCTTTTGTAATCAAAAGAATACTAAATGCAATAAACTACAAAAAATAAATAAAATAAATGAATAAAAATAATAATCTTAATGCAGGGTTGATGTTGGAGTGAACCAAACAGGAGAAGGTACGATCCTTCTTACACCAACCTCGTCAATGGGATAATAACACGGCGAAATGGTCCCATCTCCGTAGTCGAAAATGCCAACATCGTGCCCACCATATATGCCGTTATCCCAATACGGCGGATTAAAAACATCCGTGAAATAAATCGAATCCGGCTTCAATTCCGGGTATTCACTGGCCCGCAATGCAAACGAATAGTTGGGCCCCACAAACATGGCGAGCCCGTCCAACGAGCCACCATCCATGTAACTCAATTCCCCCTTCTCAAGATCAACTCTATGTACATCAAAACCAATAGTCCTGTACGGATTACTGTCTTCGTATTCGATTTCGTCTTCCGGGTCGTTATAGTATAGTAAATTATACGGCACGACCGTGTCCCTCACAAAGCGCCTCACGTGGTAGAGCCGATCGGTTGTTTCGTCGATGACGAGGAATTTCTTGGAGACGCACGACTTTTTCAGATTCAGCTCCTCCTCGGAGCGGGCGGCATGTGGGTAGTTGTTTTTATCGGACGAGAGGATGATCGGGATCATGGACGGAGAATGTGGGTCCCGGAGGTCCCACGCTTCGAAATCGCCGTAAGTGGTGACGCAGTAGAAGAGGTTTTGTTTTGGGGAGTAGACGAAGTCCTCGTAGCACCTCGAGTAAAAGCGGTCGTCGAGTATTTGGTGTTTTTCGCCGATCGGAGTCCACTTGCCGGAGGTGTGGCCGGGGCAGCAGAAGGCCAACCTGTTCGCCGCCCGGAAAGTCATCAGCGCGCGGCAGTCTGGGTCGTCGGGGGCGGAGGAGGAAATGATGACCCTGGTTACCAGCTGTGAATAGTTGCTGTGGAACCCTATGTTGTTGTTGCCCCGTTTGTTGTAGAGATTGACGGAGGGGAGTTTGATGTGGCGGCGCGTGAGTGGGTTACATAGGAATAGACCGCCGTAAGTGGTTGACCTGTTGAATAGGCACAGCCACCCGTGCGAAGATCCGACCAGTGCGGCGTCGTCGTCCGGCAACTCTCCCTCTTTCGAGGATGCCCTAATTTTGTCGATACTAACAATTTTGTCTTCGGCGATGCTGTAGAAATTGTACGCAGTCATTTTTTCGGTTTCTTCATCGACAGACGGCGGCAACATCAACCACGGCGAACTCGATTTCGATTTCGGGGGAGGAGGCCGATCGGAAGATGAACCGGAATTCGAGGTTCCCGCGTCGAATTTCAGAGGAGGCAAACGGATCCGATGGGGGTGGGATCCGGCAGCCACCTTTGGAGAAGAAGCCCAATTTGCAGATACGACGTCGTCGCGTCTCCATTGAACCAAACGGAGTACAGATGTAGCCATTGTTAATGACTTGGCACAGATAAAAAGAGACGATATATATATATTGATCCTGTTAATAATAATGAATCTATATTTTTCTAGGGCTACCTAATTATTATATTAATTAATTTTCTGCTATACTTTATTCATTAGATTTTACTTTCCCGATTTTGTAGGCTAGCAGCTTTTTATGGGATATATTGTTAATCAAGAATTTAAATTATAAACGTTCATTAGTGGCCTTGAGACTTGAGAGTATGGGTGCATTTTATTTAGTTATTAAATATAAATTTTAATTTTAAACAATTCCTTTACTCTGTTCTTTCTTTTATTTTCATTTTTATCTCCTTTTATTATTATTATTATTAAAACATGATTTAACTATTGTAATTTCCATGTTTATATTTATTTTTTTCCAATTATTATTTTGAATTAAATGAATCGCCTTGACGTAAATAGTTGATAACTAAACCTCCTAAATAGTTGAATTCAACAGTTATCATTTACGAATCCTACTAAACCTCCTAAAATAGTTGATAAAATTTCTCAGTCATACGTAACTAATATTAACCCTAGGGGCATTTCTGTCCTTACGTTTCGAAAAACAGAACTAGGGTTAAATAAATTCTAGGGCTATATATATGTAATATAATATAAGATAATAAAATACAAAAAACATTAATTAATGGCTTCGTGTATAACCGGTTTCGTTCACTGGAGAGTTGAAGATATCGGGTCTGCAAATCGGGCGTCTCCGAAATGGTGTTTCGGATCCGGATCCCACCATGAAAAGAATTTCGGATCTTCAATTCGGTTTTCTCGTAAAGAGAATTTCGGGTCTTCAATTTGGTTTTCTCGTAAAGAGAATACTGTCGCCGCCGCCGCCGTAGTTGGTGGTGCTGATGATGACGTGTCACCACCCAGAAGGCCGCCGGCTTCACCGTGGCTGATGCTACCACCTTCTATCGAAGAAGGAACCGAAGAAATGTATTTCAATTTCTACATGCTTGCAGAGAAGAGAGTCGTCAAAATCAACAGCAACACACGGCATTCTAGCTTGCCATGGTTGAACTACGTCGGATCTTCACACGGCTGGTTAGCATATAATTATTCATTCGACGACGTACAATTCATCTCCAATCCCCTCACGCGCCGCCACATGTATCTGCCGTCCATTCAGTCTTTACCGGTGGAGAAAAAACATCCAGATGATATTAATATTCGTATGCGCAAGCTCATCCTATCGTGCTCCCCCGGCGACGACGAAGACTGCATCGCTATGGTGAGCTATGATTACGACGAAAGGCTAGCTTTCTGCCGCCTCCCCCGCGGCGGCGGCGCCGGCACGGAGTGGACCCCGATCGGAAAACCTTTCATCGAGCTCGACGACAAGACTTTCAAGAGGAATTACCAAGACTTTGTCTACTCCTCCAAACGCAAACTCTTCTTCTGCGTCACGCAATACGCGGAACTCGAGGCTTGGGATCTGCGGGACCCACATTCCCCTCCGAGGCTGATTCCGCTCGATTTCTTGAAACCGGACGAGGACGATGAAAACCACCCGTGGGGCTCGGTCGGGAAATTGGACGAGTGCGAACTCAAAGAGCTGTTCAAACCCGTGAAATATCTCGTAATCTGCGAGGAGACTGATCAACTCTTTCTCGTCCGTCGATACGTCGCCGATCGAAAGCCGGCTCACTACTATACTCCCGTGCCCCCGGGTTTTCCTTACAACACCATATCTTTTGACGTTTACGAAATCGACATTGAGAAAGGGGAACTGAGGTACATGGAGAGTTCGTTAAACGGGTTGGCGATGTTTATCGGCATCAACCATGGGTTTGCCATCCAAGTTGGCGACGGAGGAGGAGAACTTAATCCAGATTCCATTTACTTCACCGATGCAAAGGAATATACTCCTTATTATTTGAATGAAGATTCCAAAATCGGTGGACATGATATCGGAGTGTTTGATTACGCAAAACGGGATTTCGCCCCGTGCTATAATTATCCCATTGAGCAAAGAACTTTCTCCGCCACCATTCGCCTCCCACGCGCCGCCTCTGGAGCCGATAAGATCAAAAGGATCGAGCCGCCACCAATGTGGTTCACTCCGTCGACTTCGTCTGACACATAGCTGCTCGTTTATCCCGGTATTAATAATTGATCATATCTATTTATCTTTCATTTTGTGTTTGATCAGATTTTTTTACGGTGGGTTCGGTACGGTTGCCAAACGTTTGGCTAAATACTATCTACCAACCGTATTTTGTGGTATTGAATTTTTTTATACCGTTGTCGTACCCATGATTGCACGGTAAAATATTAGATTTATTTGACTGGCCTTGTTAGTTTCACAATCGAAAATGACAGAGTGATTGAGGCTTTGATTTAGACTTTAAATTACATGAATTCCTTATTATTAGGTAAAGTTTGGGTTTTTTATTTGAATATATTAAGTGAACTAAAATTCTTGCTTACACAAAGAATGATCCAAACTCTTTAATATTAACACACACACACACACAGAGGCTGCGAGGAATGGTATGTGCATCAGTGCATGAACGCCTGCTGATTAACCATATTTTATTTTCTCATAGCTTGGCCCCGCAGTTTCTATTAAATTCGCTAGTGGTTTTCCTAAACTTTTTTTTTTTTGAATTAAATGATGATTTTATTGGGGGGGGGGGGGGGGGGGGGGGGGCAAATGCCGGAATTTTTTTTATTTTTTTGTTCTTTTTTGCTGTGTGAAATGACAGAATTGCCCCCAACATCTTTTCTTTTCTTTTTTTTTTTCCAATTAAATGCACATGAAAATTTGAGGAACCAAAAGCATGTTTATGCATTTATTATACTCACTCGAAAATAGCAAATTGTAGTTTTCACAAACTGTGGGCTCGCTATCAGGTCAGAATTCCAAATCTGAGAGATTCTCTTCCAGACAAAGTCGTAAATAAAATGTACCGTTTTCGCCTAAAGCTCCTTTTCTTTTATTCCTCTTTTGATGTCTCGTGTTCATGCATAAGCACCAAATGCAAACCCAAGTCACCAAAATTCACTACAAAACTTCAAGAAGAAAGAAACTTCCGAAACAGCTTCTACTTCGTTTCATCATCGTTTTGATCAAGAAAACTCAGCAAGAACCCACTAACAATTCTTCTTGCTAAAGGGTTAGGAATATTCCGACATAATCGCCCATCAACATAGGCAACTATACCAGACAAAACAAACCTGCCGATTCCCCATTTCCACACGAGCTTCACCTTTTGTTCCTCAATGGGGCCCACTGGAGGAACAGGAACAATTGCAGTCTCTTCATCTGCCTTAAGTTTTCCCTTCCATCCGATTCTACCCACAACTTTACCAGACTGCTTTCGAAGCACTCGAATCACAAAACTCACAAACAGATGCTCACATAGAGTCAGTATAGTAGGCCCGATTCTCCATTCCTGTAAGAAGAATTTGTTAATTCGTGATAATTAGGCGTAACGTGTGTTCACATTTGACAAAGCTTAATTATATTTGTCGAAATTGAGAAGAAATAGATAGGAACAAAATACTTACTCTTTCTCCTCGTATGTGTCGGAGGGAGTAAGATGTTGAAGATTCCCCCTTCAGCAACGACTTGCTTGCAAGAAACCCTTTTACATGGTCCATGATTTCGTTTATAAGAGAACTGCTTGGAGGGAGGTTTTTTAGAATAACCTATAAGAAAATGAAACATTTAAATACAATTTAGTCATATTAATTCAATTGATGCATAAATTGTACATCGACATTATCCAAGCATATACACTGATTCAGTTGATGCATAAATTATAGGCATGGGTGTGTGTATTACCTGGTTTTCGACAACTCTCACCCTAAGGTATTCTTGTTTGTACATTGTATCCAACATTGCTTGCAGGTAACCCTCGATGTATAGCTGCATATTTCAACATAGAAATATCAAGAGACTTTGTGGCATTATTGAATCTTTCAGAACTCAAAAATGAAATAAGAGCTGAGGATGGTAAAATAATTGAAACTAATAGTGGATGCTCTTTTTGCTTGTGACCCAATCTACCCGTGACGACGTATTTATAAAAGGAGGAAACTCGTTTCAGAAACAGAACTTTCGAGTTTAGTATAAGAAAAGGGATATATTTACAACAATAAATTTACTTTCGAGTTACCTCATCAACGCCAGGGCTTCTATCAAGTTTGATTTTCCGATCTGCGCCACCTTCCATGAAAGCACTGCTGAGAACTAATGGTTCCATAGCTAATTTAAGAATTCCTTGGTGAAAACCATTTACCTGACAATATTATGTACTCCAAACAGTCAACATTCGACAGATGTATAATTAATATTCGGGGAAATTAATGAATCATACCATTCCATTAAAACCACTTGTTTCTGCTCCCTTAAGAACGGAGTCTGATACTTCAGTGACTGCAGCAAATAGCACATTGGAACCTGCTTTTTTCAACTGCAAATGAACCCCAGAGACAAATGTCATGCAACTCAAATAAAAACCTTCAACTAGTTTGTATTTACAAGGGGAAAAAAAAACTTACAGTTTTTCCTAGATCACCAAAGTAACGCTTTGTTCCAGAAAAACCTTTGTTATCTATGAATTTACTGATCAGCTTCAGTGTCCCTAATTCATAAATTCATGGATCAGGCCAGGGGGTGGAAAAAGACCATCCAAACAGTTTGGAATGAACATTTGCAAAGGGAAATAACCAAGTTATCTTTCAGCTATAAACATCAAAATATACTGCACAGTTACATCGACACACTGATTATCGTGGTAAAGATTCTATTATCTCTTTAAGAGTACTATGAGAGAATAGCACCATTCTTGTAATGCAACATTCTAGACTTTGTCTAATCTTAATTAAAAACTTACTCATAAATGCTTATTATTCAAGTTTTCAAGCATTAGATGAAACCTTTTGTTCATTCTCAATGCTTATATAAATATACACATGTGTATATAATACCCTAGTCCTTGCTAGAGATATAAAACTCTCCAGTCTACCTGCCAATTCTTCTTTAGCAGTTTCCTTCCACTACTAATTATTTTTAGGTATATTTATTGTAAAAAATCAGATTTGTATTAAGAGAGATGATCATGATTGAGAGAGAATCAAGCGAACAGTTTTGGACACAATACATTCTTGTTTTCACATGCATATTGAGAGAGAAAATGAGATACCTAAGGTGGCGCCAGGAACATTGACCAAACCACTTGAAGGATCAAAAAAGACATCAAGCGAGGACGAAGCTAGATCATCAAATATAGAAGCAAAAGCTGGAGGAAGCAATGGGCTTCCCTTTGCAATATAGATTGCTCTCATGGCATACCTACAAAACTTGATTGAAATTTAGGGACACCCAGATATTAAAACAGAAGAAAAGAAAAACGGTCAAACTGCAACATACCAGGAATAATGTTGTGCGCATTTTACAGTCAATTCACGTATCGTTATCAAAGCATGTGTCACAAGGACCCCATTCAGCTCAACATTCTTTCTCGTGATGGCAGGTATCTATGAGGAGATGGAAAATTCATTGGTCGAATATAAATATAAATGAAAGTGATTTATTACCTCAAAAGCCGTAGAAAAGAAAAGAAACAGAATTATACGACGAAAAATTGGTTTCAGACCTTAATCACACTATGGAGTAATGACCTAAGAGTCTCTTGAGTTGAACTGTAGCTGTAATTGGAGTCTCCAGGAAGAAAGCTTGCTACAATCTTTACAGGGTGGATCTCGAAATGATCAAAGTAGTACTGTTGACGGGGAGCATTCGAATCACTGAGAGAACTTCTCCAAAATGGAACGATTTTCATTAGTGTCTCCTCATCAAGGTTCAGGTCAAGAGGCTGCAAATATGATCAAGTTTGACAAACAGCTTTAGGAAAAGAATAGCAATTTGCTGAAAGATATCAATGACGTCCATGAAATTTCTTGTAAAACCCACATTCAAAATATAAAGAGCGTTAGAAATCCCATTTTTTTTAATGTTACCTGCAGAACAATGGAAAGGTATTTCACTTGTTTAACAGAAGAACCCGTTGGAAGCAAAACAACTGCAGCATGAAGAATATATTCGTTTCCATCGGACTTTTCAGATTGGTGCTTACGAAGCATTGCTGCAAAAGGAGCTCCGACCCACTTCTCATCCACGCTTAATGACTACATTTATTAATTGCGATAAACTAATCAGAAAGGCATACAATCTTGAAGTATATAGTACATCAATATCTTTCAGATGTTATGAACAAAAACCCCTCGAAGAATAAAAGACATCAATAATGATATAAAAGCAACTGCATGTACCTTCACTCTGATATGGCTGTATTTATGTTGGTCCGTGAAAATAGCATCCAAGTTAATTCGTTCAAGTCTTGTAATGATTATTGGTTCATAGTTGGATGGCTCGCCCAGATTTACCTCCTTCAGCAAATTACAGTTCCGAATGGACATAAGTTTGGAAACCATACAAGAAAAATGAAAAGCATAAAGCTAGCATGCAGTAATATATTTAGCCCGACGTTACATTTTCTAAGAGGGAGATTGATGAATGCTACACATATTCTGGAGAAGGCTTTATCAACCTTGAGGGAAGGCATTTTAAAATGCAAAGAAGAAAGGGGGTAATATTTGTAAAGACAGGGGATAAATTATCCTTAAGAAAGATCATTCTCTTTTTTGTCTCTTCATTATCTTGATAAGTTTTATTAGAAGAATTCAAGAAGCGACAATCCCATGCCATTTAAGCCTTCATAAGGGTCACTGCGTTAGTGCTTTAATTCATATATACAAATAAAGAAAAGAAGTGCATTATAGTAACTATTTCACAAAATATATGATTGATCATCAGCACATAAATAAAATTCATGGTGAAAATAAGCATTCAAACTTTTTGCAATTTTCCATGAACACTGTCAAATGAAGAGTTATTTTCCATGAATATTGTCTATTTGATTCAACACTTGCTGTCCACAAAATCACAAAAAAAATAATGAACAGATGAGATGGTCAGAGATATATTATGTTGGAGGAATGAATTCATAAATGAAAATTGACCTGCTTGGCATGCTCTAGCAAGTGGACAGAAAAATAGGAGACTCTTAGCCGCATCTGTCTACCGGAGCGGGACACCCTAGTCACCTTATGACTATCAGAGAACTCACAAATCCTCAAAACTCGGGTAACAGCTTCTGCATATACTTCAAAGCCCACTCTTACAGTCTCTCGACTGTAAGTAGTACGTTTTTTATCTTCAGGCTTTTTCTCCAGGGGTAAATGAAATCCCAGACCTCTCGTTTGCTTGTTCCTGTAAAATGGTTTCCATGACCGCACCTTATCCAAGTTGATTTCACGCAATAGATGCACATCTGCGAGAGGAGAACTACATTATTGAACACTCATGTCATATCAATTGCACGGAACTTGGAAACGGAACTATCTGCTTTAGAACAAATAGAGCTATAATGCCTCTCCTCTAAAATGATTAACGTGTGAGGAAAAGTATTCAAAACTTTTTAAGTAACAAATGTTGAGAAAACGAGAAGTACCATGAAATTGGACAACTAGCTTATGTGGAAGAGTCAGGTTATCCCAGACGTAGTTAGTACTAACTCTAGCTCCTAAAGTCTCCGGCTCCGATGAATCCTGAGAAAATAAGGATGACACTTAAATAAATGTAAGCAAAAGATGATAAAGTGGGAGAATTACACAAACCTTTTGATAATAAGTTATGGGAGCATCATGTAAACAATTCTCTATTCTGTAGGGAAGATATGTAAGTGGTGGCATGTGGAAGTGCAATACGACGGTAGACGCTTCTTCCACCACATGAATAGCTGCAAATTTAACTAGATTTTCTTTGTAAGGCGTGTGATCGGATTGACTTTCAGGGTATGTTCGGAATTTCAGGAAGAATCTACCCAATGAAGAAACACATACTGGCCCTGACCAGCCAAGTCCAGATTCATCTGGTCGGAATTGAATGAAAAATGATGAATCGTTTTGAGGTTTTGCATGCTTTCTGAGAATATTTTCAATGACGGTCGTTTCTCTCTTCTTTCTTGTTACTGTCTTCAGCTGTAAAGCTATCGTCTGTTTGCTGTTGATAGTAATTATATCTTCCATATCCTTTTAAGAAGAAGAGAATTATCAGAGCACAACTCAGAATTTGAAATTAACACCATTTTTTTTTTTACTAAATTTGTGTTAGTTAAAGCAGACCTCCATATCACATTGCCGGATAGCAATCGCAGCTTCTGACTCATTGCATATAACATACCGCGAGCTGAAAGATACTATCTGAGATGAGACCTTTTTGGTGAGAGATGGCCTTAAAGACACTCCCAACCTCATGATATTTTTCGATCCGAACAATTCTTCTGATTCCAGGTCTATCTCTGTAAGGCCCGATAACACATCCAAATCGAGCTGTGCTTCCAGTGTTTTCTGCTCAAACAACTTGAAGCACAATTTTTGGCATCTAGCATTCAAAAAGTATATTTTAGTAGTCACTAATGATAGATTGACGTCATCTTTACCTCTGGATTTATCAACCCGAGATTTTCCATGCTCAAGTGTTATTTTCATGATCACCTCAATTGGAAGTTATTGCTTGTAATTTTACATCCAAAATTAAATATACATCGTTACACACTAGACCTTAGGTCAGATCTCACAGGAAAGACAGAGAATTACATTAGCATTCATTTGTCACCAGAATAACATAAAAAGTCAAACAAGATATCCAATTTAGTATTTAAATGGAGGCTACAATTATTATGGGCCAACGGTTAGGATTGTTCCTTGGTCTTAATAGAAATCACCTTACTCCACCCCCTACGCTACTACCCTACCCCCTTGAAAAACAAACAAACAAAACCATAGGAACTACTTCTACAGGTCAGTGTTCATTGTGTTAAGGAATATAAATTTTCACATACTTTGGGGTGGGGACCTTTGATATGTGCATGTACATCCGAGAAGTTTGTGCATGAATTACTTGAGAAGGTTTAGCTTATACTAAGTGCTAATTCAACCAAAAACAATCGCAATTTCATACAGAATCCTTCTCTTAATCTTGACATGCTGAAACTATTAAGTGAACTCAACAAAGAATTGTGATTTTAACAGTCAAGTATTATGTGAATTTATAAGGTGCAAAAAGATATAGTTCGAGAAAAAGAATCATGCTCTTTCTTATGCATGTCAAGCGCCTGGAACTAAGATGGCTTCCAATGTACAACGTAAAGCCAATTTCTCCATACTAGAAATCAGTAATTAAATTCTGAATCTAACTGCATAAACATGTATCTGCATGCTATTATTCCACCACCGACAATTGCACCTTTACCGAAAATACCAAATACTTTTTAAAGCAACAACGCAATTAGAAAAGATAAAGAAAATGATATTTACTTCAAGAACCATGACGTGGTGGAATTAGGAGGCAAATATGATCCAAACTCCAGAGGGATACTTGTACCAAATCTGTCCATGTCAGCCCTGCAAATGAGATTCTCCATTAAGGAAGTCTTTTACCAATATTCAACTCCTAATAATTATGAAAATGATTAGATGATACCTTGATAAAGGCTTCTGGTTGGTAGGAAAGCAAAACAACGACGCATTTGTATCATTTTGCAATGCATATGACGTAAAGATACCAGCCTGAATACAAGCACAATAAGTTGAGTTCCAGCTTGAAATATGTATAAAGATAATACTGCAGGATAAGTACCTCTAGTGTGCCTCTCTGTCCACGGGACAATCTTAGCATAGCGAAGTATTTCCCGCCACCAAAGTCCAATTCAATGTCCAAATGAGAGATTTCATCTTTTTGCTTTTGCAATTTTCTCACCCAGTCATGACTATTTACTGGTTTACAGCTCGAGCCAAAAGAAGTTAATGTGACCACAAAATATATGGTAGCAGGGTTAACATAAAAATTGGCAGCTGATCCACAAGAAATAGTTGCTTCATTCCATGTATTGTCAGAGTCCACAGAGCTGTCCGGATCTGCAACAAGGTGAAGGTTTGTCAATAATAGAACATATTAAACAAACTAAAAGAAACTGGGTTCACTATTTATGCAACGATTACCTTTATCGGTCAAACTGACATGTATCTCTGTGTGCAATAAATTTGAGACCTGAATCGTAGGGAGAACAAAAAATTCTTTCTGCTCTTGCATTGCGACTGGTGAATTTTTATTTCCAGGGGCGTATCCGAAGTTATCTGGGTTTACAACAGGTACAGCCTTTCCAACAGTTTGTATCAGGAAATATATGTCAGAGACAACACCTTCTTCAGATTTGAGAGCACAATTCGCAATGCTCAGTGAATATTTTTTTGAGTTGACAGAAAATGCCTTCCGCACTTGGTAATTTAGTTTGTCGAATAGCCCGGATAGGCGAACAGGCTTCCCACCTTTAAGATCATCTGACCACTCTATTGACGACTTACTAAAATTATTTGAATCATCGGAAGTGTTGGGTCTAAACGAAAACATGTAGTTCCCTACAGATCAATATTTAACTTCATAAGTTTCAGATAGTGGCGAGAAAGGATTGTTTCCATTGCATAAAGTAAGGATAAAAAGAATGCACTGGTACAAAATGGAATGAGAGGATAATAGATAAACCAAAAATAAATACATACCGATACAACATAAAATAATTATCCATTTAACTAACAGCAAGGAATAGTTAGATTGAGGCTAAAATATCCAATATCATTACTACAAATATACTGACCCAATCGCATATCAACTATGCCTTTTTCAGGCTATTCAGTTCCTTCAAATATTTGAAGAGGAACCAATTCATATTCATTAATTTTCCTCCAATTAGAAACGGATTCATCCAAAAGAACCATCCAGATGCATGCAACTGCAGAAGATAAATGGCAATGTACTTTTAATTCTTACAAGTACCGAAATCTCTTAGGTGATGTTCATAAGCTCAGCGAGTATATAATGAATTTAATTAAAACTGTCAGGATCTATTTGCACCAACTCACTATAGATTCTGAATGAGTGAGGGAAAGGGTTGTATGCAATTTCACAGACAATAATCTGCATCATCATTTTTTAAAGAAAATATTTAATCAAACAGCAATTAGAGCATAAAGAAGAATATCTTCTACCAGATTTCCACATCCCAAAGCTTATACTGGAAATATCCGTATCCTAAAGCTTATACTCATTTGTATGCGGGTTCATTTCAGTTACACATATAGCATCTGAATTTTGCGGCTATGAAACAAATTATTCAATCTAGATTTCTGTAGTAATTCTTCATCTACGTACTAAAGATATGAACCAATGAAGATAAGACGTACCAACACTTAGAGATGTTAATGCCTTTCTCAAACCACCAGACAAATCAGTAGCACTAAATGCTGTCATCGCATCATCTAAAATATCTCCAGCCTTCAATATCAGCAAAGGAGACTCGGCTTCCACATGTTGAGGCCTTTGAAAACGCAGCTCCAGAGAAAAATCAGTTTCATTATATATCTTTAGTAGAGGAGAGACAACGATAGATAAGCCGTCCTATTAATATATCAGGTTGAAAGGAAAGACAAATTAATACTAAAGTCTAAAGAGAGGAGGAAAATATATTAATCACAAAGCAGAGATGATAAAGATAAATTTATACCTCAATTCCCTTTGAAATTTCAAGAACAACAAATGGACCAGGAAAAGATTTGGAGTCTGGTCAAGTAAAGGGGAAAATTTAGAGTTAGTCCTCACAAAACATGACAACTAAGATTATCACCTGCAAAAGAAAATCTAAGCAATAAGAGCCATAATACTGAGAGGTCCTTTTGGATACCCTCAAGTAAGAACATCTTAGAACATTATTGTATCACAGATTAATTAGTTTATCCTCGGGTAATATTATAATTTCCTTACCTTCGGTTGAATCTCATCGCATCATTTGCACTGCTACAGGTACATTGAAAGATATAAATATTAAGTTAGCTATACCAAACAACAAATACCATTTTTTTTTTGCATAAATTTGCATCAAATTCCGGACGGCAAGATTAAGTTAGTTGCAATTACTATACCACATCAGATTAGTCAGTCTTACGTAAAGGTGGCCAAAAAATAAACATTGATGCCAAACTAGTCTGCATCTAACTTTGGTACTAAATACTAATCACTTTTACCATTGGATTATAAATAAGCCAATCACTTAGCAACAATTGTCATTTACGAATTGCATATACAATATCACAACTAATAGCTGCCTACTTAAGTAAATGATTCTAAAACGTTAAAACTAGAAGCAGGATACTTCACCTTGCGATGACACAATGCGAGTCCTCCAGGCAAATTGTCGAGCTTCTAAAAGTGAAAGACGAATAGGAGACGTTGAAAGGAAACCGTTCTGGACAAGCTGTACTGAAAAGAAAGATGCTTCTGGTGGCTGATTTGCTAAAGCTAGGTGCCTTAAAAACATGCAAGGGAGAAAAGTAGCCCACATAAAATGTTAACCGGAAATTCTTTCTTATGTAAGTAACAGACAGATAAAATGCATCGAAGAGATGAACAGTAAAGACATGCTATATGAGAATTATTTGATTTTGCTGAAATTTAAATGGACACTACCGAAGGCAAAGAACTGAGACTGAAGAAAATAAAATAACAAATATCAATGATGTCTTCATTTTATATTGGGGTTCGTGTTTCCTAAATAAACTGCTCACTTCTTGAAGTGGAACCTCAGATGGCAGAAATACTTCTAATCTTTATCAAGTTAAGAACTTAATCACCCATAAAGTTTGTGTTACAGACCTGAATATGAAGTATACTAGCTCAACCAAGAAGATGCAGCAAAAAAGATCAAAAGAAGAACCCAGTAAAAGAAGAAAAAGATAACGCAGCAACTTTAGAAGTGAAATGCAGCATCATTATAAAGGCAACTTCAGTCTATAGCAATTTCTATTAATTGAAAGAATGATTATTCAGTTAGGATTGATGACAATAGCTACATATTAGTACTGTAACTAACAGCTCGTTTAAATTAGTTAATGAAGAGCAGGAGCTTATGCTTTAGTTGAGTTTTCCCTCTTCTTGAACTCTGAAATGCGTGCCAGTAAGGAAGATAAAAGAGCTCAGCACTGGATATTTTGCCAGTTAACAGAATCGGGGTTACCTTAGAAAAACAGTAGTCGACTGTCTCGCAGTTATTGATGTATGTTGATGATCATAAAATTGGCAATCAAGAGTCAAGCCGGTTTGGTTTTCAACCTGCCATTCCGAAACATAAGTTATCGCCTTCTAATTTCAGGAAGAAAAAAAAAATTATGTATGCAGTAAGCTAAGGCTCAGTCAAAAGAGTTGGATCAAGATACAAAAGAGTGAGGATTAAGAACACCCAGCATTTGTAGTGGCTAGAAAGATAATTGTAGCTTCTATGAAAATGTTCAAGCGCAAGCATAAGAAAAATAATGTGCAAGTTAACTCTCCAAGTTCAGAAAATCTTATCATTCATATTTAATCAGTCATGGTTGACATGCATCTATAAGTTTGGTACTTCAGCAAAAAGAAGGTTGGTGCCACATCCTATCCATAAACAAACAAAAATTCAACAACCAGCCTAAATTATTGTAGGCTCCATGCCTCAAACATCTGCAGTTACCATTTAGATTTAATAGACTTGAAAACAGAAGTACCCACACCACCATCTATGTCAAAAGACCCCCCATCATGTTAAACAATCATACTGCAGTAAGTTAATTCCTGAAAGAAATGGGTCCAACACCAGAAAAGTATATTATATAGGTTCTATAGTAAACAAAGGTATTCACATGGAAGTCTGGATTCCCTCCAAAATAAGAAAAGTGACACAGCAGCGACATAATCAGCATATGAGATAAGAAAATTAGACACCGGAAATCGAAGATTGTCAAAGCATTACTCCAGGTTCATGGGAATGAGATAAGCAAGCAGAGAGATATAAACGCATGCAGTCAGGTTTTCATGCCTCTAGATAGACTTAATTGATTCTATGTCAATTCAGAATTATATATAAAAATATTAAAATTGCATGCGAAGAAACTTCAGTCAGAATAGGAGATTACAAAGGAAGACTAAGTTACACAAAATAAATAAAACAAATCTGTGCAAGTCTGAGAGTCACCACTAAACATATGAAGAGAATATTCTTCTATTGTTTCAATAAAGAAAGACACTTCAACTAAATAGTCATGCTAGATACATATTAGTTTAAGAACCTTGTAGCAATTGGCCAGAACCATGGAGCTTTTTACTGCATACGGACCAGCCAAATCCAATTTCCCAATAACAAATAAAAGGATATCCAGCGAAAGCTCGCTCAGTAATACGGTCACCTGCCAATGCCACAGAGAACTATCATAGTGATTAAGTTTAAAGCTAACAAGAACAAAAATTGAATATCGATAGACAAACCTCTTTAATTTTAGCATAGAAATGACTAGGCAATCCGTGAAGAGAATTTTCTGCACCCTGAATAAGAAACTTCTGAGAGTAGAAAGTGCAGATTTCAAGTGGTTGAATGAATTCAGTCCTGCAAGGTAGTAAGATAATTTGAAGCATCTAAATGAAATGCCAAAAATGAGAACCAACCCAATATCTACGCACGAAAAGAGTTACCATTTGTTTTGCTGGGCATCAAAGTAATATAGAATAACTTCAAATGTGTTCATAACCCTGAGTTTAGAATTTGAGATTTGTATTATTGCTTGATTGGGGGAGATTGATCCCTGGAGAAGCGGGAACTTTTCCTCAGTCTCTGAAAGCTCATGAACAATTGTCAGGGTAATCTTGTCCACTGTAACTACAATTCCCGAAAGATTCCCATTCGCCACTAACTCTCCCATCTCCATAACATTTGAATCACTTCCATCCCTTGGGTAAGTTTGCAGTTCCCTTGATATGGCGGTGGAGCTGGAAGGTCCCTCCACAGGAAACCTATTACTCAATGGACCAGGGTCATCAAACACTTTCCATTTGAATAGATTTCCTGGCTTGCCAACAAATTCAAGAATGCCGTCGTTGAATGCCAATGCACAATCATTCTTCTTATTCACAAGGTGAAATGCCTTTTTAGATAGAGAAGTAGAAGATTCAACCTCGATAGCAACTTCATAGGCATCGCGTTTAAAAGAAAGCATTCTCCAAAGTGCAGACCCACTATCAATAGAACAAGAGACGTCAACAAATCTCGATCTTGGGCGGCAAGTCAGTCGTAGAGACTCCCCAGAGTTGTCTTTAGCATACAACGAAATCAGGGAAAAATACTGAATTTGAGACTTCCATCTGCTTGGCTTATGATATTTTACCTGAACAAAGACTCAACGGAAAATTGTTGGAAAATATTAGACAACTATTAAAGAATAGACTTACCCAAAACATAAAAAACTCAAGCAACGGATTAACGATATTACTCGGTAGGGTGGTGGATGATAGAAAAAAAAAAACAGAAACAAGTGTCCACGATCTATTACTTTGCAATTTCTGATACAATATTGCATCAGTAGTGAAAGCCAATCTCATACATAGAGCAACCATTTTGTCAAAATATCAAACAGGTTGCCTTTCATATTATACATGAATCTATCCAATTTAATTCTACAGTAGGCTGACGGTTACTAACAGGAGCCTGCAAATGCTAAAATAGGGTAATGATTAGCATATCAGTCTAAGTCTGCTAGCCTCAACTTGAGTTCTCACATAATGTCTTTCTTCCATTAAATTATATTATAAAAAATGGTTTTCCAACACGTCGTCTTATAAGGTGCAAACAACGAGTTTTTTTTATGTTAAAGCATCGTACTCTGAAAAGAGCGCGCTCTCCGACCAGTGAATAATGCATGGCTCCAGCTACATCATATCTACTTTCTGCACCTTTAACAGCAATATACATGTGTTGATCAACATCTTGGATAGCAACAATAGTTCCTGCAGAAGTTGGAGTGATGTCTTAGCTGAAATTTTGAAAGAAAGCTGTTCTGCAACAAAAAGACAGGATAATAAGTACCATCAGGAACCATTTCTTCCGTGTTTCCTCCAGGTTCGTGATCATAAGACAAGTGCCTGGATTCCACTTTGGGAGTTTCCACATTGCTCGAAACCTTAGAGAAAGATCCCAAAGCAGAAAGTACCATCTGTGCAAAAAAACGGAAAGAATTGAAAACAGCCAAAAAAATGATTTCCAGAAAAAAAAATAGCATGTAGAAGCTTCATCAACATAATTACCAACACAAAACTTTGTGAAACTTGAGAACTAATCTAAGAAAACTTCATTGAACAATTCTTTTTGTGAGCTTCTAATATGCTTTATAAAGATTGATTCCACAAAGATGAGAATGATACTCATGAATGTGCTATTCCTTTATTTCTTTCTAATTTGTAATAACAGGAATCGTCATAATTATTATACAAAAAATGTCTCCCATCTAACATATAAATATGTAAATGACGCATTTGTAAATTCATTGTGTGGGTCAAGGCAACACAAATGCACAGATGTTATTAGAGAACTGTTCAAATAACCTTTTTATGAAGATCACCAAACAGCATCACTTACCTTTATTTCACACAGAGATATCGTCACATCAAACCCAGATATAGAACCAGTTCCAATCCAAATGTTATTTGAGTATGTGGGAGTAATCCGGTCTCTTGTCACGGGCCCCTCAACTGCTAGGAAACATCGCAAATCTTTCAGTATATACCTTTGAGCACTTATATACAAGTCCTTTTGTCCTGGATTACGCATGGAAATACCGACATGAGAACCACCCCTTTGGGAGACTGAGGTACTTGAGCTACTAGCATCAGCAAGGTCGGGATGATCAAAATCTTTATGCTGTAGAGAGGGTGAAGAATCCTTGCTTATGAAGCTTGAAAATGACTCATCGGGCATGATAGCAGAAAAAGGAGTACGAACATCATTGTCTTTCTGTCCCAGATTCCCGTGCATGAATTGAGAAAGCATACAAAACTTGGATATACTAATCGAGATTTTTCTCACTGCATTTACAAGTTCGAGATTGAAATCAAAGTCAACCTCAAGTAGAAGTTGCTCCAGTTTACCTGCATTGGAGTTAAATATTAAATCAAATTTCACCACTACATGAACATTTTGAACAATGAAGGAAGGCAGCTTACCATATTCATCTCTCTCCACAAGTACAAGAGAAAGATTCAAAAGACTCATGGAAACTGATTCTACACAATCCCACATTACTTTACGAGATTGGACTTGCTGACGATTTATACTGGGTTGGCCATCTGCAGGAGCTATTTCACTAGTGTATTGTCCAACTACAGCTTTGCCAGATAATCGACCAGAAGGCTGAAGTTCTGAAATCCATCGATAGTATGAAGTAAAGCCTTCGATTAACATTGTCACAGCTGTTGCTTCAAGTAACACGGAACCACCCTATATTAAGAAGCAACACATACAAGTGCTGTCAATCAAAGATGCGAATGTTCATCAGAAATACAAATAAATGGCTTTCTAGGCTTTTTCAAATAAATGAAAAATGCAATCGTCAAGCTCAGTTTACAGAATAATGTCGGAAAAAAAAATTAAATAGATGCAGTACGCACCCTGCATTCACAAGAGATCGCCTGGAAGTCGCGCCCAACAGAAAAAGATCCGTTAAATTCCTCAAATTTATTAACCAAAATATCTTTTACTTGGCATCCAGCTATATAAATTCCAGATATAGTAACTTTTGTGAATAGCCACTGATTCTCCAGACTTTCAGTACTCACAATCAAAGGAGAATCAACACGTGTGGGGAATGTTATACCATGGGAACCAGATTCATCAGTTGTAGTGTGCAAGCTTGCTGATGATAAGACTTTCTCAAGGTTTCTCAAGCAGAAACATACTTTGCTATGATAAACTGATGCTTCGGTCAAGAAAACTAGAGAATGTAAGAGACTTTTGAGGTCAGACTTATTAGGCATTCCATCACACTCAGTCGAATATCTACAAATGATACATTGAACTCCATTTGTGTCAATGACAACATCCAGATTCCGTCCTTTGTACATAAACTCCACCATTGACTGCTGAAAAGAAATGTAAATTCCATTGCTAGAAGAGTCGTTCAAGGTTGACTTTCTGCCAGTTTCGCTGTCAACAGGGATCATGCTCATTTGCATCTCCAGGCCACAACTTTTTCTGGAATTGTGAAGAACAATGTCAAACGACTTAAGGTCGTAGGTACTGTTGACAAAAACTTGAGGATTTGTGATGAGTGATGCATTTTTGCTTCTAACAGATAATGTTTGCCCACTTCCAGTTTCAAAATAAAGTGATTCCGTGATTGATCCTTCTTCATAGCTTATATCACCACCTGATCCATCCACAGCGAAGGCAGGTGACTCACACAATACTCCAAAAAATATCTGGAAAGAAAAATATTCAGTGATTAAAGTAAAATCCAAGATTGTCTTCCTCAAAATATAATACAATCAGGTGCTAAACTATAAGATTTGATATGATAATCACATATGACGTATTATATCTCTCTCAAGTTAGTACAAACATAAGAAGCACGATCTATCACAGCCAATCGTGACAATGAAAAAGATATTGGGTGCAGAATTGACAAAAGAAAGACAAATAAACAAATACCACTATTGAGCATAAGACACTGAAACAACAATATTTCTTGTGCTAGCCAGCCAATAATGAAAGATAAATCACCTTTGTCAAAATATGCAACTCATCCAGAAACATTAAGCAGGAAAACCCGGTAGCCACACAGTGGGAAGCTGCTGAGACAGCAACTACTGATGAACCAAATGAATGATGGTCCTTTCTGCCATATGTAAGACAAATATTCCAAAATCAGCAAAGCATCCCATTTAAATTGATAGATGTGCACTTTGGGCATCACCAAAATGTATATTATCTTCACCATATACTTGCAGTCTTCTTTGTCCTAAATGATGGGTATTCAAATATTATGCCTTGTTAATTTGTATTCTCAAGTATGACTTCCCACCTTAGCAATGAAGTGAGCTTAATTGCAGAAGAAATTGACTACAAATAACTAAGTGATCATGATATGAGACAAGAGGATGAAAACATGAGATTCACTCTCAAACTAAAAATCAAATTGCTTGTTCACTAAACCAAAAGCATAATATATGTACTTTGTAAAAGAACATTTTGAGGCCACATATTATTTAGAATAGATAAACCACATCTAACATAAACCAACACGAAGAACGCCAATATGTTAAGTCAAAGTATCTAAGAAATGCATTTGTGCCACCACTCGTCAATCTGTGAACTCTGAAGTCATTTCAAATACTCTCAGCCAGTCGTAATAACTAATAACTAATAAGCACCGCACTCATCCTAGCACAGGTTGAATTCGAAGTTGAGTAAATAGGAAATGCAAAGAGCAAATAATTACCTCACATAACTAACTTGTGTAGTTATTGGCCTTAATACAATAATCTGGTCTCTTAAATTCTCAGTGGTTTCATCAAAGTACGCCTTCAAACCACGAAATTTTACGTATCCGTTGAGTGAAATCTGCCTTTGACAGCTGTAAGCTCCATTATCTGATTTAGAGATGTCAATTTCTTGAGGTTTAAGTTCAACGAACTCTGGTCCTACATCATGTTCTGAAGTTTCATGACTTGATAATCCAACATTATCTGCTGCCAGAAGTTCAATGTTGCAGACTTCTAATGATATGTGTGCCACACGATGACGATTGCTTGAAGTTTCAGGATGGAACTGATCATTTGTCAGAGGTATTAAAATGCAAGGACCAACAATGAGTGCCCCGATTTGAACATGCTTCTCAGGAAGCAATCTGATAATGCCCATTTCAATTTTGCTAGAATATGATGCAAGTGTATTATTCCAATCCCTCATTGGTGGATCGTCAATGGTGATCATTGGAGTATGTAAAAATACACTTTTCCTACTCCGGCGAAAAGCACTCTGTATTTGACTGAGGAGTACAACTGTGGATGCAAAAGAACAATATTCCAGGTTGAAGTTCAGTTTACCAACAACCAAGCCACAGTTAAACCGAGAACAAGAATCACTGATGCCATGATCTATCAAAGAGCTCGATATCTCACAAAGAATCCATGGAGCCTGCACGTTTGGCATGTTATCTTCTTCAGATTTCAAACAAGTATTTTTCCAATTTAACCACAGTTGCCCTAAAAGGCGATCCAAATAAGGGTCTGAAGTTCTAGCGATATCTGCAGCAGCATCACAAGTCTCTTCAGGAAGGCAAGTAATTTCTGCAGGCTCTCCCCATATGACAATCTGCCGTTTCTCGACTTCCTTCTCCCAATGTTCTTCCAAGTAACCACTTGCACCAGCTGTTGGAGTAGAAAGAGAAAGAACTTTCAAGCAACCAGATGCAAATGTAAAACACTGTTCAGAAATATTCGCCATATATCTCACGAAGATCCCATCTATGGAGAAAGACAATGAGAGTAAGTCATCATATGAAATCTTTGTGTCTGAAACTGCCTTCCCACGGCTAGTAGACTGTACCGCATTGTCTGGTATAAGAGCTACCGAGATTTCATGAATTTTTAGAGTGATGCTTTTTTGTAAAATGGATTTTTCACAAACAGAGGAGGCAAAATGAGGATTTCTCTTGCGAAAGATAGAAAGAATTTTGTGCAGAAATAGAATCCTAGCAAATGAAACAAACAAACCGGCTATCGTGCTCAAGATAAGCACCACTAGCTGACACAGTTTCGAGAAAGGCCTAGCAGCCAGCACATCATCAAAATTGCCAAGTTCACCAGGACCACGTGAGGCCACTCTGTAGCGAACTATTCTCCGAGCCACTGCAATTGCCTCGAGAGGCAGATCCTTTTCAGTTTCAGCGATCAACTTCCACTGAGACCTGACAGATTTTGAATACGCTGCATCATAGTACATCAATGTAGCTGATCTTTTCATTATTTCATCAGCAGGATATCCAACTAGTAGAAGCATACTCTGGTAGGTTTTTGTATAACGCAACCATAGACACACAACGCCAACTATGTTAATCAGCGACAATTTAGAAGCCGGAAGCAGAGAACTGCGGTTGGCTGCCACTATATTCCATAGTTGCCTTCCAGATCTAACATATCTGTACTCTTTAGACAAGAGTCCACAGAACAGCAATATAACAGACAAATCTGATGAAGAAAATATAAATTTCAGTGCTGGAACATGAAAACAAAAGCTTGTGGACTGAAGATGACTTGAATTAACTACAACTAACATATTGGTTGCAGGGAAAACAGAACTCTTGCGATTTTCACTGTTCAAAGTAATCTCAAAACTCCTAATATCAAAATCAAATAAATTCTCTTCAAAAGGCAGAAACGGTGAACTCATTAACCCTCTAATAAAGCATTTGTGGGGTCTAATCTGTGATCCAGCTCTAAACTTTTTCATTAGCAAAGAACAGGATGAATCACGCAAACAAGGAGACTGCAGAATCACGTGAACATCATGCAACTCCAAGTGACAATGTCTAATTACAGTGTTCAGTAAAGCGGTTCTCCATTTTCTGGTGGTAATGTCCGATATCTTTCTAATTGCAGAATGCAAAGCACAACCCTGAACCCATCAAAGACATGCAAATCATACTTTAGCTTCAAAGATCAAACAAAAACTCAAAAACATAATAAAAAAATAAAGGAAGAATACATATAATTTCCTGCACCTAAAAATCATGGAATTCTGTTGTTCTGCCATTTCTTTCTGTTGAATAATTTTCGTTTCATTTTCTCAGGTTTTTGTAGTGCCACTAGGGAGATTCATTTTAAAATTGATCGGAGATATAAGATGACTAAAATTGCGGATTCTAGTGAAGTTAAATCTTATAAAGTAGAATATTGCAGGTTCTGTTAGACCCTATGGCCGAAAATTATTGCGTTTCAAGTACTATTGCTTTCAATTTTCAGAGGTAACCAGACCGGTGTGCAGTCGTAAGAGCCGCATAGCATAAGCCTGCAACACTTCTTAGCTCCCCAAAATGTTCATAAATTCACACATTCCAACAATACTATATTATGCAGTATAAAATCAACAAGAACGGAAATGCAATAAAATACCTCGGGATCAATCTCTTCTAGAACATTATTCCTTTCCTCCGGAGAGGTATCTCTCTGGTCCCGCCTCCACTTAACTCCTTCCTCATCCACTTCTTCTCTTTGCATACAAATTATTACCAACAGATAACCAATAAAAAACCAAGACATCTGGAGTAATTGAAACAGAAGCTGAAAAACAAGACGAAACATCGAAAACCTTACCCAAGTGAAAGAACAACACGGAGGCCACGAACCACGAGAGTGAAGGCGGCGGAGGAGAACGGCGAGAATTGTAGACTCAATTGCTCGGCGGTCGCTTCCTTGAAGCAAAATTTGGATGGGTCGTCTAGCGATGCGTTGAGCGCGGCGGTGTTGAGTCCGACGTCGTTGAGGGTTCCGTTTGAGCGGAGGAACCCGAGCTTGAGTTCGAGTTCCTCGTCGCCTCTCAGCCATGGCCGCAGCAGAGCTGCCAGCCTCCGTTGAATAACGTCGTTGAAAAACATAGTGCTGTGTTTTTCTCTTATTGATTACCTAATTTTCGAGGTTTTGGTGATCGAAAAATATGCTGCCATTGATCGAAATTGAGGGTTTCTCTGATTTTAGAGAAGAGGGCAATCCAGAAATTTAACGGCACGTTAATGAACTGATACTTGCCTTTCTTTTTTGGCGATATCAAGATATTATTTTCTGTCCTTCCATAAATAAATTAAAAAATCAAATAAAATCCAAGACCAATTTAATGAAGGGGGCAACTATTTTGAATACTAATTTTTGCTTAGTTGAATACTACCAAGTTGAAAACCACAATTGAGTACATATTTATAAGTTTTTTCTTACTTTAAAACCAAAATAAAAAGAAAATTACAAAAACACCCTTTCATACAAAATATCAATTATATCAAATTTTATTAGAAATTACCTAATCAAAAACCAAATAAAAAAAAAAGAAAAAAATCCCTTTGTTGTAAAATAAAAAACTCCAACCCTCTTCAACCCCCGCCGCCGCCGCCGCCGCTTCTTCGTCTATTGTTATCAACCCGCCGCCGCTTCTTCGTTCCGGTTTCATTCATCCAAGTAATAATTTTTTTCGAATTTTTTTTCTTTAATATTTACTTAGAATTTGATTGTTTGATATGGGTAATTAGGATTTGATTGTTTTAGGTAGAAATGATCGTTAATTAGTAATGGGTGCATCTAATTTCAGTCGATTCGAGCATTGATTTGAAATTCGTGGGTTGGTTCTTCGTTCACAATTTTCGACCTGTATATGTCGATTTTTGATGAATTTTCGACAACTTGATGTCGAAAATTCATCAAAAATCGACATATAGTTGTCGAAAAATGTGAATGAAATGGGATTTTTGATAATTCGACAGATAGCTGTCGAAATTTGGATGAGTTTTCGACAGCTAACTGTCGAATATTCAACCAATTTTCGACAGCTACCTGTCAAATTAGATCTGTGTAAATTTTTTTTTATTTTTTTTTTTCGACGCATAAGTGTCGAAAATATGGGTAATTTTCGACACTTAGGTGTCGAAAATTGTATCAAAATTCGACACTTAGGTGTCGAAACTTAATAAAATATGAATTGTTATGTTTTCGACACATACATGTCGAAAAATAAGGGTATTTTCGACCTGTATGTGTCGAAAATACATGGCGAGTTTAAAAAAAAAAAAAAAATCAAAATCGATGTTTTAGCTCAAAAAATACATGAATATATACTTGAATGGGTTCTCATTGCTCGTAAACTACCATTCTATTGTTATTTGACGCCATTTTGCAAGTTGTGTAAGGTTTTGATTTCTTTTGTTTTGAGGTTTTTTAGGAGGGTTTTTGGGGAGGAAGAAGAAGGAGGTGGAGGAGGTGGAGGAGGTGAGGGGTTTGTGAGTGAGGAGATAAATATTTTTTTTAGGTTTTTGATTATTTGGTATTTAAGAAAGAAAAATAGTATTTGTAATATTTTTTGGTTTTAATTTTCATTAAGGGCATTAAAGTAATTTACAATTAATTATTTATTTTTTATTTTTTTGGTATTCAAGTAAGCAAAAGTTAGTATTTGAAATAGTGATCCCCTTTAATGAACGCTTCGTATAATAGGAAATACAATATTGCATTTATTCATTAATGAATATACTTTGAAAAATCGGAGATATGCTAAAGTATTTGGAATAGTTATTTTGAATGTGACCATGTGCTAATTAATACATACTCCATTAGTATTGTGTGTGTGTGTGTGTATATATATATATATATATATATATATATATATATATATATATATATATATATATGTGTGTGTGTGTGATTATATTCATATTATAAATTTCACGGAAGAATTATCAGAAAATCGTAGTTTTGATAATTTACCCTGAAAAATCTTTTATTTTTTTACTCATAAAATTGATAGTAATGAAAATGTGGAATTAACAATAGCTACTTGATCAAGTCAAAATCCTTGATCTGCTCAATTTATATTTGTCTAAATAGGATTTGCAACTCAATGTTTTTTTTTTGGTAGTTTATATTTGCAGCCTATGAGCAATAATGCATGTATTGTTAACTTGCATGAATTTGTGGGCTTTGTATTCATAGGGGAAAGTCGAACTTCAATTATACCTTCAGTTCAGTTTCATCCGTCAAATCACTCGTATAGAAATATCATCGGAACCTGAATTTCATTTCAATATCATTTAAAATGTCTTGACAATTTATTAACTGCATGTGACAAAAGTAACAAGAATTGACAATGATAAAACGCGCATTAAATGTTGCCATACCACTAGCGACTCGAGTGCTCGTTGCTCGTCAGTCCTTCACCCATCTACTCGTTGCTCGCTTGTTTATCTCTTCTCGCGCACATTTTTTTTATGGATTTTGCCTTACTTTTATGGTGGGCCGAAATGTTGAAATGGATTACCCTGAATTTCAATTTTCAATCAATCAATCTTTTCCGAAATATTAGTAAATAATTAAAAAAAGTCAAATCAATGGATAATCACAAACCATATTTAGTGGATCCGTAGATGGCAGAAAAAAGCCCAGCCCAACATGTATACAACACAATATACTATGGTATCCAAATCACTAAATACACGAGATACCGATTTCCGATTCAAAAATAAATTTCATTTTCTTTTCGAAAATTACACTTACAGTATCAAACTATCAACATTATTAAATATTATTTTTCCCGAAAATTCCAACTTTTTGGAATAAGTTCTTTTTAAATTTCAATTTCCGATTTTTTCAATATTTTTTAATGAACTAAAAAAAGGAGTTAGTTAATTAAATAAATAAATAAAAAATTAACCGAAAGGTTAAGCAAAATTGAGAAAGGGGTGTTATCTAGAGATAAAATTAGAAAGTTGCCCCCATCACATTTATAGTTATAGTAGTTGCCACATTTCATTTCAAAATTAAAGGGTTTGACAAATTAAATTAAAGGGGCTCTTTGAGAAAACCCCCTCATTATTATTTTTAATTGAGGGAGGCCCAAAATATTTTAGTCCATTTGAGAAAAGTCCACACCCATTTTCAGCCATTATGCTTTCCAGCTTTGTCCCCATCCGCCACATCATCACTGGGTCACGCTCAGCAATTTTTTTTTTTTTTTTTTTTTTTTCCGTTTTTTTTTCTTAATCGACTATGAAGCATAGTCGATTAAGCCTTAATCGACTATGCTTCATAGTCGATTAAGGAAATTATTTAATTATTTAATTTTTTTTTGTTTTTTTAATTTTTTTTTCTATATCAGGTGTATTAATCGACTATGATGAAGCATAGTCGATTAAGAATCTGCTACTAAACATAACAAATTACAACTGCGAAAAAATGCAAAATCAACTATATTTTAGAAAGAAAAAAATATATACAAACGTTATAAATGATTTATACAATTGAAACAATAAACAAGAAATCCAAAAAAAAATAAAAAAAACTGGAGTCGATCAACCCTAATCGAATACCAGAACATAGTCGATTAGCTTAATCGACTATGAACATGTACATAGTCGATTTAGGTTTAAGTTCCATATATATGGTTAAAGATTTAAGTTGACACAGCCCACTATAACTAATTAAAGCCTCATAAAAATCGTAATATAAAACGACGTCGGATTACTCTTCTTCCACGCCGGCGGCTGGATCCAGATGACCATCTCCGACGCCTTGAACCACGAGACCTGCAACCGCCTCTCCGTCGACGTCTCCGCCATCGTCGTCTCCGTCGAGTTCCGGATCGCGCCGAAGAGCCGCCTCCCATCGCAGTACGACGACGCGATGGACGCCGTCCTGTGGGTGAAGAGCCAGGCCGCCGACCGCGGCGACAAGTGGATCCGCGACCACGGCGACCTAGATCGGTGCTACCTGTACGGCGTGAGCTGCGGCGCCAACATCGTGTTCAACACCGCGCTCCGGATGATGGAGATGAAGCCGCCGCCGATGAGAGTCGCCGGAGTCGTCCTGAACCAGCCGTTCTTCGGAGGGAAGAAGCGGACGAAGAGCGAGCTTTCTCCTGTTGAGATTTCTCGCTAATTTGTGTGTGTGTGTGTGTTTTTATGTGTGCGAGAGAAAGAGGAGAGAGAGAGAAAGAGAGAGAAGAGATAAGAGTGAGAGGGTGGTTTGGGAATTATTAAATAATATTTGGGTAGAATATTAGGTAAGGGGGTTTTCTCTAATTATTTTTGGGAGGGGGTTTTTCTTAACTCATTTACCTAGATGAGGGGGTATTGCTAATTATCCCTAAATTAAATTATATATATATATAGTTTGCATGAAAACGACTCTCTGCCAACATCTTCATGGCCGTACCTTTTTCTCTTTACTTAACCAGATTAATTCCATATCAGCCGCACCTTTCCTTTTTTTCCTTTCCCTCTCTCTCTCTCTCTCTCTCTTCTTTCTCTCTCATCATTTTCATAATACAATCTTCCTTTTTTCCATTGCACAATAACTGCTTTTTTTTTTATTATAATTATAATTATTAATCAGATGAAGAATTCAAGAACAGGAAGCTACGATCACACGGCGAAAGATTCCAAACAGAAATTCGGAAACATGCTGCAGCACTCCGCCGATCAGGAGGAATATTCCTTTCGCCTGAGCAGCACGTCGGAAGCCATCCCGGCATCCCACGACGACAGGCCGCCGCCTCCGACATCCGACGCGGGCTCCACCTGCAGCGGCACCCCGTGGGACCAATCGCCGCCGTTTTCTAACCCGTCGTCCTGGGACGGGGTCTCCGCCTCCCCGCTGTCCAAATCGCCTTGGTCGTCCCACGTGGCGCCGGAATCCTCGTACGCTTACACCGGCCTGATGGGGTCCCTCGTCCGCGAAGAAGGCCACATATACTCGTTGGCCGCCTCCGGCGATTTGCTGTACACGGGTTCGGATAGCAAGAATATCCGGGTCTGGAAAAACCAGAAGGAATTCTCCGGGTTCAAATCGAATTCCGGGTTGGTGAAGGCAATCATTATCGCCGGCGAACGTATCTTCTCCGGGCACCAGGACGGGAAAATCCGGGTCTGGAAGGTGTCGGGCAAGGATCCGAGCGTCCACAAACGGGTCGGGACCCTACCCACTTTCAAAGCCAAGATCAAAAGCTCGTTCAACCCGGAAACAATCTGGATCAAACACGTGGACGCGATTTCTTCGCTCAGCCTGAGCGAGGACAAATCTCTGTTGTATTCGGCCTCGTGGGACAAGACGATCAAAATCTGGCGGGTATCCGATTCGAAATGCTTAGAATCGATCAGCGCGCACGACGACGCCGTGAACTCCGTCGTGGCCGGGTTCGACGGGCTGGTGTTCACCGGCTCCGCCGACGGGAGCGTGAAGGCGTGGCGGAGGGAGATGCAGGGGAAGGGGACGAAGCACTTCTTCTCGCAGACGCTGCTCAAGCAGGAGTGCGCGGTGACGTCACTCGCCGTCGACCCCTCCGCCACGGTCCTCTACTCCGGCTCGTCGGACGGCCTGGTCAACTTCTGGGAGCGCGACAAGTTCCTCTCCCACGGCGGCGTGCTGAGGGGCCACAAGCTGGCGGTTCTGTGCATCGCCACCGCCGGGAACCTGGTGCTGAGCGGGTCCGCCGACACGAACATCTGCGTGTGGAGGAGGGTGGAGAGAGACCACGTCTGCTTCTCGATACTCACCGGCCACGGCGGTCCGGTGAAGTGCCTCGCCGTGGAAGACGACAATAGCGGCGGCGAGGGGCAGTTCATGGTGTACAGCGGCAGCCTCGACAAGTCGGTGAAGATATGGAGAGTCTCCGGACAGGCGGCGGCGGCAATGCCGCCACCACCGCCGCAGGAAAATCACGGCTCGGCTCCGGCGATTCCGTCGGCTCTTAGCTTCTCATCAAATAAGGGTAGCAGTAGGATGACACAAAGTAGAAGAAAACACTGAAGATAATTAAAAATTTAATTAATTACCCAGCTGCATAATTAAGTTACATTAATTAATTAATTAGTACTCCGTAATTAAGAAATTAATTAATGTGAGTTACGTTAGTTAATCAGTTCATTATTATCATTTACCTGTAAATACATGCATACCGTGTTACGTTGTTGTATTTGTATTGTTAATAATCTGGTTGAATTATATACGATGATTTTGCAAGGAAAATAGTATCTTAAATTAATTTATTAAGTTTAATAACATGGTTCATACATATTTGATTAATTGGATTATTAATAGGGAAGAAAATAATAATATAACGTAACCTAATGACTTTGGTGTGAAATGAGACTGAATTAAGTATGAACGTGAGAAATTAATGTAAAGACAATATAGTATTTTTCATGCATTAATTGAGGTATTATTCACATGACGTTTAATTTGACCCATGATGCCATTTTCTCCATTGATTTTTTGACATCTAGACTTTTGGATGTAGCTTTTTAGATCAGCAATTAATGTTAAAATAGTCAAATCATAAAAGAAAATTAAAAATTAAATAAATAAACCAAGTGGATGGATTATCTCATAAACTATAATTTATCAACCAATTCAAGAAAAAAAAAAAAAAAAACCATATACATATTTTTTGTAAAAAACGTCAAACTAGTGTGGAAATTGGAACGGGTATTTTTTTTTATTTACATTGGTTTTAATATGAGTATTATTTCCGAACTTTAACCAATGTTTTGCATTTCAAATGACAAGAATTTCGATTATCAATTTCTTTCTCAACAGAATTCCATTTTTTTTCTTTTCGAAAGTATTTATTTCAACTCGATTCTTCCGATTTCTACCCCTACATTTCCAAATTACCCATTTTCAGACATGGCCATAGGATTACTATGTATATAGGCCCTCGTTTGGTTGGTATAATTAATCGTGACTAATTAAATATTTCATTAATTGGTTCGATAATTTTGACACCATCTTGCCATTTTGGATTTTTAAAAAATAAGAATTTAAACTTGATAATATACCTCTAAAGAAAAAAATAAACTCTCAAATTATTTATCACTTTATATTTTCAATAAAACATTAAATTCATTGTTTTTCAATTTCGTTATTTATCAGTACTAGTTAGTTGGTAAATAATTATGTACAATGGTAAATTAGTGATTTTCTACGTTTTTTTACCACAATTTATGCAAAACATCGTATATATAACGGGATGGAGTGAGTATTAATTTTCTATACATATTTGGCAATTAAACGAGGCCTAACTAGAGTAACATTAAAACAAGTGGAAGCTACGGCTCATTGTGTGCAATTATTATATAACAACCTTTTACAGATGGCCTAACTATTTTTGCAATAATAATAATAATAATAATAATAATAATAATAATAATAATAATAATAATAATAATAATAATAATAATAATAATAATAATAATAATTTAAAAGCAAGAAAAATCGGTATGTATAATTTGACAATATATATGAGAGACTAATTGACTTGTCAAATATTTTTCAGGCATGTTAATTAGTTTAGAAGAAGCCAATGTTCTTCTTTATGGGGGAAAAAACCAGATAAGCAAATTACACACTATATTATTTTCAGTTATTAACGACCACTTTGTCTGCTCAGGCCGCCATATATCATTTTCAAGCTAACTTATTATTAATTAATTAAGACACCAAACTAAACTAATGTTAGAGTTTTTTTACTCAATTACTTGAAAAAAACGAATAAATTTATATTGATATTAAGAAAAATAATTATGTAATATTACGTAATTACCATTCCGAGTTCCGACTCAATTTAATTTTATTTTTTTCAAATTTATTAATTAGTTTCTCCTTAACTGATGTAACGTTTGTATTCTAAAATGATAACTGATATAAATAAAATAAATTCAAAAAGTGACAAATATTTAAAGCAACAATTGCACAAGCCCATAGCCCAATACTCAAATTTGGATCAGAATACAAGCCCATATCCCAATCGCACAAGCCCATAGCCCACCCACAAAGAGGGAACCCGACCCGGGACAATCATCCGGATTTTGTATTTTTAAATTGCAAATATTTTAGTTTTATATATTTTGTTCTTAAATGTTATCGTGGATGCTAAGGCCTCGTTTTGTTGGTGATGTGGCCTATATGGTCGGTCCCAAGATAAAGAGATAGGCCTATAGTGAGAGAAGCCCAAGTGATCTACAAAAAGAAGTCGGACAAGGGTTTTTCGACGTCAGGATTCGTCTGGTCTTATTAATCAAAATTGTGGAGAAATAATATACGCGTATTTTTAGTTTGTGCAACAAGAGTAAGGTATATTTAGTATACCGGTCGCGAGCTCTCCTTTGGTCTCTGGTCATATTCACACCTGGAGTGTGATGTAATTACTTCGAGTGACATGTTTGTCTCTTGAGGGCGAGTTGATCCGTTCTTTCCGATCTGGGTTAGTTCAAACGGGGAGGGCTCGATGACGTTATCGCCGCCTTTTAAATGTCGAGTCAGCTTCTCCTGATCCATAGCTACGCTACATGGACTAGGGGTAAAATTCATTTTCATCCCTAAGGTTTGTACTCAACTTCAAATTAGTCCCTGAGGTTTGATTTAGCTTCAATTTCGTCCTTCAGCCCTTATTTCACCGCCAAATCTCAATGGAAATTCATAAATTCCAAGAATAACCTTTACCCTTCACCAAAAATTTCCTTAAGATACCAAACCACTCTCGACAAAACACCCCCAAATCACAAAACCTAGCCTCTGCGGCAAAGTCTTCAAAAAAAAAAAAAAAACTTTGATCTCACTTTTTTTTGCCCTCAAAATTTGTTTGTTTCCTTCACTACCATCTCCACACCTCTCTCTGTTAAAACTACAAGGTAACGTTTGTGTATTTTTTAGTTTCAATTGTCAATTTCTGCTTGTTTTTGTGTAATTTTTTTTTCAATTTCTTGCACATAACTGTTGTTTTAGCCATTAATATGGATGAGTTTCGATTAATTCGTTTTTTAAACATGGTTTGTGTTTAGGGGATGCGGTTCAATCTTGAAATCAACTATTTGGCAGATAAGTATGTTTTGAAAGATTTGGACAGTGGTGGCTATGACTACTTATCATTGTTAAATGATGTTTGCGGAACTGCAACTGGCTCTAAAACACGATGGTTGAGTGAAGTGGTAGCAGTGGAAGGTGTAATGCCTGACTCAGGAGATACATTCTTAATAACCACTGATGAACACATAGAAACTCTAATTGCTACCTATCTTTGTATAGGGGTAGAGGATGTTTGTGTTAAGTTAAACTTAAGTGCACCATTATCTGTTGAAGTTGGAATATGTCAAGAAATGGCTGATAGCTCGCATATTATCCAAGTATATCAATCTGAAGATTTGATTCCAACCAAAATAGTGCTAGGTAAAGAATCAGATGAAGAAGGGATCATAGAAATTGAAGAAATTGTTGAATGGAGTGATTCTGAAAATGATGGACTTGGTATGGATGACGATTTGAGTGATTACAACTCAGATAGAGACCAAGAAGTTTTCTACAGTGATGATGAAGATTTGGAAGATTATGAAGACATTCAAGCAAGGGTTCCAGTAGAATCTTTAAGTGATGCCATGGAAGGGGAATACTTTGAGTTAAGCAGTGATAAAAATGGGAATAAAATAGTAGAGTTAAAGGAGGGGCACATATTTGATAGTGTTGAGGATTTGAAAGAAATACTTTGCAGATATACAATTCAAGAAGGCGTCAAATTGAAGAAACTAAAAAATGATAAAGTGAGGCTCACTGTTGTATGTAACACTGATAAGAATTGTTCATGGCGATTACATGCATCAACATATGGTGATGGAGTAACTTTCAAGATAAAAAGCTTGAAAGGAGTTCATACTTGTGTCAGAAATTTGAAAGAAAGTGGAGCAACAGCTAAATGGATTGCAAATGAATTTAAAGAAGAATATAAGATCAATCCAAATAAATCCATTGAGGAGCTCGACAATTCTTTAAGGAAAAAATTTGGAGTTCATGCTAGTGGAAGTAAATTGTTCAGGGCAAGACAAATCGCAATGAAAGAAGCATTGGGAGATCATGAAGATAGCTATGCTAACATTCCTAGATATATTGTTGCACTCAAGGAATCAAATCCCGGAGCTTTTGTGAAGTTGAAGTGTGATGGCTTAGATATTAGCAATCCAAATTGTACTCCAAAATTTGAAAGAATTTTTATAAGTTTTGAAGCACAATACGAAGGCTATATCAAAGGTTGCAGGCCTTTTATTGGAGTAGATGGTTGTTTTTTGAAAGGGCCATACAAAGGCGAATTGTTTACGGCAGTTACTTTAGACGCTAACTCTGGAATCTTTCCTATAGCAGGTATTTTTGTTTCAATTTTGATATATATTTTCATATATTTATAAATGTAATTTATTTTGATTTTGTAATTTTGTTTTTCAATTTCAGTTATGATTTGTGAAGGGGAAAATGAAGACAGTTGGAGCTACTTTTTCGATTGCCTCAAAACTTATATGCAAGATGAGAGAGTTATCACTTTTATGAGTGATAGACAGAAAGGATTGAAGAAGGCAGTCAAGTCAAATTTTCCGGTCATAAGACAGAGATACTGTGCAAGACATTTGTACGCAAATTTCAGAGCAAAATTTCCAGGTCCTAAGATGAGAAAGCTTTTCTGGATTGCGGTTAATGCATGTACCGAAGAAGATTTTGAAGGTGCAATGGACTCAATGAAACAAGCTGATGTTGCAGCATATAAGTGGTTGATGGAAACATGTAAAGAACATCCAAGTACTTGGTCAAAGCATGGATTTGATACAGTTACAAAAGTTGATCATGTTACAAATAACATGACAGAGTCTTTCAATGGATGGATGGGAAAAATGAGACAAAGGCCAATTATATCAATGCTGGAATGGTATAGGACAAAGGTGATGAAAAGATTTTTCACAAGGTATCAAAAAGCTTTAGGTTGGCAAACTAAATTACCACCAAATGTGAATGCAAAAGTAGAAAAAAATCAGAGACATGGAAGGAAACTATTGGCAATACCTTCTTCTGAGTTCTTATTTGAAGTGAATGATGACAAAAAGTATGTTGTCAATCTAAGGGAGAAGACTTGTCAATGCAATGAGTGGCAAGTGTGTGGAGTGCCCTGTAAACATGCAATGAGCTGCATTTTGTACATGAGGTATGATCCAGTGGAGTATGTCAGTCCATATTTGACTAGAGAAACATATTTGAGGACCTACAATGGAATGATAAATGCTGTGTCTGATGAATCTAAATGGCTAACGAATACCCAGTTTCCTCCATTGAAGCCTCCTCTGCACAAAAGAAAGAATAGAGTTTTCAAACAAGGCAGGCTGCAAACTAATAGAAGAAGGGAACCTAATGAGGCTCCTAAAGTGCATAAAAGATCTATTCATGTGACTTGTAAAATATGCAATGAAGTTGGGCATAACAAGAGGACTTGCATGAAGAGAGGTGCTGGTGATAGAGTAATCCAAGAGTTGAGCCAATCCAGTAGAGGGCAGGTATTGTTTATATTGATTTTATATATTTTAGTTTATATTATTTATTCTCATATTTTTTTTCTTCTAATTTGCAGAATGTTGGCTCATAATTTGCAAATGTACAGTGACACAAATTCTCAATCAAGGATTTAGATGACTCTCTTTAAGGTTTTTGAGTTAATTTTGTTTAAGAATTGACAAGTATTTTGAACTAGACTTTTGCTTAATTAATATTTTTGAAATGATCTCTGTTGTTTAAGAAACCTAGTTGTTTTGAAAAGCATTACTTGAATCTGAATATCAATTATTTTTGGCTAGCTTTCCATTATTTTTGTTGATTGTAATGCTTGGATTTTGTGATGAATGCATACTAAATATTTTTTTAATTGTTTGGGTTCATATTATATAGAAATTGAGATATTTTTCCAGCAACATTTTTTCTCTCAACAACTAGTTTTTCCATGAGTGCAACTGTCATTTTTTGTTGGAGGGCAGAGTAGGTATTTCTTTTTTTTTTCTTCCAATTTGGCGGTGAAATAAGGTGAATTGTGGGTTGGAAGGACGAAATTGAAGCTAAATTAAACCTCAGGGACTAATTTGAAGTTGAGGGCAAACCTCAGGGATGAAAATGAATTTTACCCCATGGACTAGTGAACTATGCGAGGTTAAACCTAGACTTTTTTTTTATAGAATTTTATTGTTTGGGCTTTTGAGACAATGAGTCCATATCATTTGGAGAGATCAATTATAACTAACTCAACAATTAAAATTTATTTAATATTTAATCGATTCACTAATATTATTTTATCATGGTTTACCTTATTTTTACCAAAACTATAAGATAGACTTGCATAAACCAAATGGGGCTTAAATATATTAATTAAATCGTAGGATTTCAACTTATATCTAATGATGAATAAACTTATTTGAAAATGATTTTTTGTGAGATATACTATTTGTAAATGAATAAAACAATAAAATAAAATAATAATAAAAAACTCGGATGATGAACCATCAAATCGGAACTTGGTTGGCTCTCAAATCCTATTGTCTTTATCCGTTTTAAAAAAACCATTTGTCCAAAACCAACGTATTCCAAAAAGGAAAAGACAAAAATACCCCTACACCTCCCCTAAAACCAGACACTGCCGACTTGCTCACATCACCGCCCCACCACCATACCGTCACCCACACACAGTCACAGAGCTTTCATCTCTTCTTCTCTTTCCATCAAATAAACAAATCTTTCTTTCTTTCTTTTTCAATTTTTTTCTAATAATAAAAATATAGAAAACTGCAATTTAAAAAAAAAAAAACCCAAAGAAACAAAAAAAAAAAAAAAAGATGCCCAACTCCAAACAGTGCCCACCACCATTTCTTTCACTTTCCCTTTCCCAATACCTTTTGCCCTCTTTGTATTTTCTTCCACACTTTTCTCCTTGCCCTTAGTCTCTCAATTCGAAGATTTCCCCCAAATTTTTTAGTTCAATTTCATCTCCGGCGGACCTAAAAATACCTTCCGTGCAGCTAAAGTTTGTTTCTTTTTACTCCCACAGCCCCACTCAACAACAAAACCCATGTTCTTTCCGTTGCCCTGTTTTTGCTTCACCCGAGATTCGCGTTTCCCGTGAGATTCTCGCACCTATGCGAAGTGGGTTTGTTGAAAGGTTTTCAATTTTCAAGTTTTCAGTGTCCAAAGGTGTATTGATTTTTTGAGAAGGAGGGATATGTCGCTCGAGGTTGCGGCTGCCGTCGAAGATGCGGTCGAATATTCCTTCGCTATGGAATATCACGGCCCGCCGATAACCCGCGAGCTGCCCCGGGCCGTACCCATCTACGTGGATCGAATTCCGGTGGCTGCAGTTGTTTCTCCGCTCCAGTTTTCGGGCAGCAATTTTTCGCTGCCCGTTGCCCAGCCGATATCCTCCGGTGACATAATCAGCAAAAAGCCGCCGAGGAATTTGAAACTGACCTCCTCCTCCGCCGAGTTACTCACCGTTTCGCCGACATCAGTGATTGCGTTCGAGTCTCGGAACAACGAGGTTAGTGAGGGTTCTTACAGTAAAGAGCTAGGTTTAGGGACCGAAACTAGCGTTTCGCCTAGCTCGGTTAACAATGAATTGGGGGAAAGAGAACCCCAAAATTGCCACAGTACTGATATTTGCCCTTCCGGTGAGTTAAGTAGCGATTTCGATTGCAGTAATCGTAGCGAAAACAGAGCGAAAAATCAAGAGCATTCGTGCGAGTTTGTCGATGGGGTTGGTAGTTCGGGGGCTTTGTTATGCTCTTCGGACAGCTTTGAAAAGTCGGGTGACTTCTCTGGTAGTTTGCCGCACTCTATTCTATCAAGTGGGTTTAAAGAGAGCCTAGATTTCAACGAGTCGAACCGAATGGATTGGGACTCTAACGAGTCAGTCTTGAGCGCGGATTATCTTTCCTCCTCGAGGGTTTCTTCGCGTAAGTTCGGAGAAGCAAATCAAGAATCCGGCCGCGATGCGAGGCGGGCACCGATGGTGACATTCTGCGATATCGAGTCGGACGATGAAATTACTAACGAGGAGTTTAGTCGGTCTGAATCCGAGGTTGTTAGAGCTAATAATAAGAGAGAGCCTGCGGTTAAGGTAAGAAAAGGGGCGTGTTATCGGTGCTTGAAAGGTAATAGATTCACCGAAAAAGAGGTGTGCATGGTTTGCGACGCCAAGTACTGCACTAATTGCGTGCTTAGGGCAATGGGGTCCATGCCCGAGGGTAGAAAATGCGTGACTTGCATTGGATACTCAATCGACGAGTCGAAGCGGTGCTATTTGGGGAAATGTTCTAGAATGCTTAAGCGATTGCTTAATGATTTGGAAGTTCGGCAAATTATGAAGGCTGAGAAATTGTGTGAAGTGAATCAATTGCCTTCCGAGTATATTGTTGTGAACGGTAGCCCTCTTTATCAAGAGGAGCTTATTATGCTGCAAAGCTGCCCTAATCCACCGAAGAAGTTGAAACCGGGAAATTATTGGTACGACAAAGTATCTGGTCTTTGGGGAAAGGTGAGTGTCAATTAGCGTAATTCTTGATTTTTTCTTTTTCTTTTTTTTTTTTTTTTTTTTTTTTTGCGTTGGTTTTAGCTGTTGTTTAATGAGGTAAATTTTACAGGAGGGGCAAAAGCCTGCACAAATTATTAGCCCCCATCTCAATGTTGGGGGTCCTATTAAGGCGGATGCTAGTAACGGGAACACACAAGTTTTTATAAATGGTCGCGAGATTACAAAAGTGGAATTGCGTATGTTAAAGGTTCGCATTTCGGTTGCACTTGACATTCTTTAGACAATTATTCTGTTGGCATTTTTTTTTTCGGATATGAAACTAGTGCTTTGGTTTTGGTTTTATTAGTTAGCGGGAGTTCAGTGTGCTGGGAATCCACATTTTTGGGTTAACGAAGATGGTTCTTACCAAGAGGAAGGGCAGAAAAATACGAAAGGCTATATCTGGGGCAAGGTTCGACTTCTGTAAAAAAAATTCGTCACTTACTTGCGCTCTTAGTCTTTACTTTGTTTCACTATCTTAATTGGTGTTACCTTTTTTCAGGCTGGGACGAAGCTACTTTGTGCTGTACTTTCTCTACCGGTTCCTTCGAAATCATCTCATCTTTGCGGTGAGCAAGTAACTAGCATGGCTAATCGATCCATGCCCGATTATTTTGAACATAGAGCAATTCAGAAGCTTCTGTTGATTGGATACACTGGTTCGGGGACAAGTACCATATTTAAACAGGTAAAGCTTTTTTAACAGATATTTATTGGACTTTGAACCGTAAAAAACTTATCATAACTAGATCGAGAACCTGTATATTTCATTAGGAATGTAAATCATAATGCGTGTTTCTGTTTGTTTGGAATGTTTTGAATTGCTTTTCTTGCTCATCATTTGTTCGGTTTTTGAGCTTACTCAATCACACATTAATTGCAATTCCGAAGCATTTGTATTTCTAAATAGTCTGAATTTTGTGTTATCTTGTGATTAATTGCCGAGCAAGTCTTGTTTTGAGTCAAATGCTTGTTCCGGTTGTTGTTTATCCTTTCTGCGGTGTTTGTGATTATAATAAACTCTATTTTTTCTTGGATTAGGCTAAAATTTTGTACAAAGACACGCCTTTCTCCGAAGATGAGCGCGAACACATTAAATTAGTGATCCAGAGCCATGTGTATACTTATATCGGAATCCTTCTCGAGGGTCGTGAGCGTTTTGAAGAAGAAAGTTTGATTGGATCGAGGCAAAGTCAGTGTGACGGTTCAACTCTTGCAGGTACATATTTCATCTGAAATCTGAATCTGTGTTTTTTTTTTAAATAATGTGACACGTTTTTGTTTTATGGCAGGGCATGTTGATGGGAAAAGTGAAGACACTATTTATTCGATTTGTCCAAGATTGAAGGCATTTTCGGACTGGCTACTTAAAATAATGGCATCTGGTACTCTCGAAGCAATATTCCCTGCCGCCAGTCGAGAATATGCCCCACTGGTGGAGGAGTTGTGGGGCAACACAGCTTTTCAGGCGACTTACAAGCGGAGAAGTGAATTGGAAACACTGCCCACTATAGCCAGTTATTTCCTCGAGCGGGTAAAGATGATGACCGTCCAAATCACGTGCCTTTGACTAATTAAATTTAATTAGTGATCATTTGACTAATTTAATTTAATTATGATTTTTTTTTCCGCCACTCTACAGGCTGTTCAGATATTGAAACCGGATTATAAACCGTCTGATCTTGATATCCTTTACGCCGAACACGTTACTTCATCAAACGGCCTTTCGTGTGTTGACTTTTCGTTCCCTGAGTCAGCATATGACGATGATACTGACAGTGCTGATCTGCACGATTCCCAACTTAGGTATTGTTGTGAACTGTGTGTATGTGTGTGTGTGTGTATTATCTATGGGAAAAAGAAGGTTCTATGGCTAAAACAGTACTTAAATAGAAACGGAGGGAGTACAAGTTAAATTATGTACTCCCTCCATTCCATATTAAGTGCTGTTTAACGTAAATTTATCCGTACAAATTTCTCTCTTATTTACTTACAACTCCGTTTCATTTGATTCGCAGATTCCAGCTGATCAGATTACAGGCAAAAGGTTTCGGAGAAAACAACTGCAAGTGGCTCCAAATGTTCGAAGACGTTCGAATCGTAATCTTCTGCGTCTCTCTAAACGACTACGACCAGTTCGCATTTGACGCCGACGGAAACTCGGTCAACAAGATGATGTTGACCAAGAAATTCTTTGAGAACATGGTGACTCACCCAACCTTTGACCAGATTGACTTCCTAGTGCTACTAAACAAATTCGACTCGTTCGAGGAAAAAATCGAGCAAGTGCCTTTGAGCCGGTGCGACTGGTTCGAAGATTTCCGACCGGTGGTGAGCCGCAACCGGGCCCACGCCACCGGTAGTGCGAACCATCCGACCATGGGTCAGTTAGGGTTTCATTACGTTGCTGTGAAGTTCAAAAGGCTGTACGAAATGCTTACGGGGAGAAAGCTGTATGTATCTTTGGTGAAGGGGTTGGAGCCTAATAGTGTAGATGGAGCGCTCAAGTACGCTAGGGAGATTTTGAATTGGGAGGAGGAGAGGCCTAATTTTAGCTTGAGCGAGTATTCGGTTTATAGCACTGAGACGAGTTTGTAGGAGGGTTTTTCTTCGCCGTTTGTACAGAAATTTGCGTGTGAATTAGAAAGAAAGAAAGAAGGGTAAGTTAGATTTCGATTGTAATGTGTTCTTGTTGGTCGATCGAAAAGTCGGAGATGCCATTTGAGAATTGTAGATGTTTGTTTGTTTGTTTGTTTGTTTGTTTAGGTGAGTTTTTCTTTTATGCATTCTTGGTAGATAGTTTACTACAAGCTGTAAAATTATTCCAGAAATGAAAGCTACTGGCAATGTTATGTATGTTTCAGGCACAATTCGAGTTTTCAGAATCCGGAAAGTGCTATATGTCGTTTCAATTTTACTTCGTACTGACCAATCTTTGTATCGAATTTGGCTAAACGTAAAACACCAAATTTGTAGTCCTTTGAATTAGCTTTCTAATCTAACTTGAATTAGCTAAATTGAACGTCGTGTGAGAGAGTTATGCATGAATGAACGAACACTGCACCGACAACATCACCAGTAAAATCAAAACGACATTTAACAGTTCATATAATTCATAAATAGACGGTCCACAATCAGAAATCAAAAATCTCGGGACCGACACGGGGAGTAAGATAAACCTCGAGAGGGGTCGCCTTCAAATTCGTAAGCCCTTGACTCTCCGTCATATCTATCTCTTTATCATCATCGATTCTGGTCAACTCGTAGCAATGCAACAAGCTAGCCAAAGTCAAATGCACCATCTGAAGAGCCAGAGAAGTTCCGGGACACGACCGCCTTCCAGAACCGAAAGGTATGAGCTCGAAATTCTGCCCCCTCACATCGATTTCCGCATGGCCCGTCAAAAACCTCTCGGGCCTGAACTCAAGTGGCTCGGGCCATAGCTTTTCGTCTCGATGGATTTTCCAGATATTCACCATCAAACGTGTGCCTGCGCGTACATTGTACCCGGGCGAGATTGTGCAGTCCTCCATTGCGGAATGGAGGCCGATAACCGGAGCTGGTGGGTACAACCTTAGTGTTTCTTTAACCACTGCTTGTAGGTATACTAGGTTCTTTAAGTCCGATTCTTCGACATGTCTGTTCTTCGGAATGCAAGTGTCGATTTCGTCTCGAGCTTTCTTTAACACGAGTGGATTGTTTAGGAGAAGCGATAGGACCCACGTGAGCGCCACCATTACAGTATCGTTTGCCGCCAAGATTAAGTTCTGCCACGAGGAAGAAGAAACCATTGATTTAACTTGCGCGAATTGCGAAAAAAAATAAATTCAAGAATCAAGAAATGATTTTTCTTTTTTTATTACCAGGCAAGTGGCTTTGGTGATGGTGTCAGCATCGAAATCAGGCAAATCAGCACCGTCCGTTATGGTGAGCATGACATCCATGAAATCGTGATCGGATCTGATCTCCTCCTCCCCTGAGATGCTCTGCCGCCGCCTTTCTTTATGCTCCACCAGCCACTCTCCGATGAGGACATCGAGTTCTTTTGCTATTCTCCTCATGGATTTCTCATGCCCTTGCAAGTCGAACCACCGGAAAATCGGTATCGCATCCGACAGAACAAACACACCGAAGAACCGAAAGAAATCGGTCATCAATTTCTGCTGGCTTCTTGCCTTTTCGTCCTCACAATCCGAGCGAGCCCCAACGAATCTCTTCCCACCGACCATCCGAACCGCTGCATTAAGCGTAAGGTCACCGAACCACTGCTTCATATCGATTTTAAGGCCTTGTTTGGCATCTACGCACAACTCGTAAATCTCCTTCAGCGAAGTTTTCACCTCGGAAGCTCGTATGTGACTCAGCATGCCGATCCGACGGTGGGAGAGAAGCTCGAGGGTGACGATCTTCCGCATCTCGCGCCAGTAGGGCCCGTATGGCGCGAACCCGAACATGGCGAAGTCGAAGGTCAGCAGCTTCGTGGCGGTTGTTGCGGGCCGGTCAGAGAAGGCCTTGTCATGGGTGGTGAAGCACTCCTTCGCCATCTCCCAGCTGCTCACGACCAGAGTTTCTTGGGGCCCGAGTTTAACGGTAAAGGCCGGCCCGTATTTGTCGGCCATGGATGCTAGTGTTTTGTGGAAGAGCTGCTTGCTACCGAACAAGTGGAGGTGGCCGATGATCGGGAGGGCCCCACCTGCCCGAGGTACCTGATTCTTGTTCTTTGTACCATAGTTCGGTTTATAGAGACAATTATAAGAACATACAAACAGGATTAACGCGCAGATGCTTGATACTACAGTTAAGAGTGCTTGGACGAAAGAATCCATCGGAAAGGCTAACGAGAGAGAAGAGTGGATGGATATGATTGAAGTCTGCAACAATCAGACAGATTTATAGTCATAAAATAGAAAAAAAAAACTTAAAAAAATTAAAATAAGCAGCTGTACTTTGTGGACCTTTGAAGATGCAAATAATTTTTCAAATTGCAGTCACAAATAATATACAATTTAATCAACATGACGACGTCACCGATTGCGACATGTTCGTTAAAACTTATTAAAGAATTAGCAAACGAGAAAAAAAAAATAAAAAAAATCGGTATACAGACATTGAACCAAACCAGAGTATTCTAATAAAAAGCCTCCGGAGGTTTCTTGGATTAAATAAAGATGCCATGAAACCTCGATCAATTACGACTCGTGCATCGGTCGGCACACTCTGCAACGAACGTAAAATGTAATAATAAAATTAATCACTGTTTTTTTTTTTTTTTTCATTTTTGATTAATTACTTACCAACAGGAACTTATAAGAAACATAGGACGGGCGCATGACAGAAACGAAGAACGGGTTTTCGAAAGTGCCACTGTTATTCGACGTGAAATCTAATGCTTTCCGATAGGCGATGCATCATTTCTCCATTTCAAGTGTCCAGCATTCGTCTGCAAATACATCATTTCGTCGAAAAAAAATCTACGATCGTTTCGAATTGGGGATGAAGCTCAATCGATATTCAAGGTTGCATTTTTCCCTAACCGATTTCCTCGGTGGAGAGCTATCTGAGATTTCGATTGTTTCATCACAATCATCATCGAACGGTGGATATTCAATCTCAGAAGCAGTTGCATTGAAAATGACAAATCCGAACTAGGATTCACCATTGTATTCAAACATCATGAAATACCCAAATCCTGATGAGAAACGCTCTTTGAATCCACGCCATCAGACTGAACCAATTCCACCTCCAAACCCGACCCGTTTGGGAACCTTCAGCGAAACCCGATCCCAGCAGAGTTTTAAGTCATTTTTCTTTACATGTCAATCTGCTATAAAGAACTTGCATTGATTGAAGTTCAGTTATGTTTGCAAGATAACAGAGTTGCTATATTCTTGATTTTACTCATGTTCTTAGATCGAATTCGACTCCACACTGTTATTATTGACCATTTCGCCCTCCCCAATATGAAAATCAAAATTCATCTATTTACCTACTTAATTAAATTAATTGTGGTGTGATTGCAGAAATTCATATTGGCAAATGCAAATTGTGCATGCTGCACACATGCAAAATTTAAGATTACTAGCTAATTAACACAAGTAATCAATATATATAATTAGCACTCCAACTGTTGCATGTGATTAAGTAATTAACTTGTGATCAACCAGATCAATGTTCAGAATTAATTATACAAAACATACATAAAATGCAATAAATATATAGTTTAATAACTACTTCAGACCTCCTTAACCTGAATCACCCCCTTCCAAGGAATGAACTCGAACGAATAAGTTCGGTAAAAGCGCATCCCAGTCGCTTTCCGAAAATCACGCCAACCCTTAGCGAAATCAAGCCTAAAACCATTTTTATTCAGCCTCATATTCTTCGACCTAAAATCGAGCGCCACACTCGAACGATACCCGCCCGGCTGATACTCCAAAACCACCCTCTTCTTCCCTATCAAACCAGCCTCCTCCGCATAGTTCTTGCATATGCTCTATACAAATTATATTAAATCAATCATAAGCAAAGAAAAACAAAACACAAATTAGTGAAATATTAATATTTTTTTTAATTGATTAATTACGTACCACTCTCGAAATATGCGACCGCTGCAGAACGATGACGAACTTAGGGTTGATCACGTTCGTCTCTTCTTCTTCTTGTTCGAGCAGCTCATCGTCGTCTGAGGAGTCGTCGTCAACAACGACGTAAGGATGTGGGAAGGAATATTCCTTCCCACACCCGTTGGACCCCCATGCAGTAACGTCGAAGGTCGAATTGGACTTGTCGTCGAACGTGAAACCAACAAAGTCGGAGCGCTCGAGCTTCAAATCCAGGGCGAATTCTTTCCAGCCCTTTGTGAAGTAGTAGTGCCCGTCCTCCGTTTGCTCGACTTTTACGTCCCATATTTCTCCCGAACAGATCTTCAGCCTCATGTTTTCGGTTAGGATATTTTTGTGTTTCTCTCTGAAAGCTAGAGGCACTTTCTGCACACACACACACACACACACACAATATTTTAATTAAAATTTAAAAAAAAATTAACAATTGATTAATGGATCAGAAGCTCACCAGTGATGTAGTGAAATCTCTGTGGATCAGGATCTGGAAAAAGGAAGGCTTAGTTGTACTCTTCCTTTCCATGGTTGTACCCTTCTGAACAGTTTGATTTAGCAAAATATATATAAGTCATGATTTTATATATATATGTATATATGTATAATTAGCACAGTTCAAATAAAATTATCACATTGACACAGTAACAAACATTTTCAAGAAATAAATTACCAGAATCTTATCCTTCAAATTCCAGCACCATCTTTTTTCGAATAAATAAAGTCTAACATAGCAAAAAATATTTTCTATAAAATAAGAATGATAAACAAGTATATATATTTTGATCGAACAAGTGATATACCGATATTTTCACATAGGCTCTGATTGGTTCATGAATTTTGAAATGTAGAAAATGAAAATGCAAAGAAAAAGAAAATCAAAGAATACATGCATTATATTTTTCAGTATTGTATAACTCCAGTATTGTTTTCTCACTTGTGATCAGAACATGTAGCTACAAAATAGACATGACATGTCTATCCAAGAAGAAAACAACGGCTTGTATACAAAATTTCAGCATGAAGTTTTAAATGTAAGAAACCGGTCGAGCACATGTATTTGTCCGATCGAGTGGATATAAAAAAATTATAACAGAATAACTCTGTTTTTCGTGGAGACAGACAAGATAATCCGTACGGGAAAAACAGTTATAAAGTATAACTCCAACATAACAACACTCATAACAACACTCATAACAGAGTTAGGTCCTAATAATATATATGAATAACCCTCATAACAAGAAAACATGGATACTAACTGAAAGTATAAAGAACAATGTTACAAACTGATTGCAAGAAATAGTTAAGTAATTAATTATTTGACAGCCTGGCCAAAAAATTGCAGAATTAATAAAAACAATATCACCATCCTTTAAGCTTAATTTCATTACATAGTATTAATTCAACCTAAAAGGTAAAACCAAACTTCAATCTTTCCAATTAGACAAGTACTTACTTGCAAAATAAACTTCGAGTTTTTGCTAATATTTTCCAAACGAAATTACAAACATTTAGCCAAAAATTGAAAAAAAAAAGAAATATAAACATCATAGGGAATTAAAGATGATGAAGTCAAACATCAATATGGGGAAAAATGAAAATCCCGAGCCGCAATCGGATCCGCAGTTTGCAACTGATGTGAAACCCTAAATACTCTAGATTGATTACATGCATATTTTAACAGGGGGGGAAATCCAAAAAAAAAATCAGCATCGCAATCAAACATCATCATAATTTAAACGTCCACAGGTACGGATTAGAATTCAGACATGAATGAAACATAATCCGGAATCAAAATAGAACCTCGTACCTCGTACCTCGATGAAGAAATTAATCGAAATCTGCGGCCACTTCCGATCCGAAGAACCTGCAAAGAACTGGAAAATGAGAAATTGTTGCAGAGAGTTTTACTAGTCCGATTGAATTTGTGTGTGTGTGTGTGTGTGTGTGTGAGAGAGAGAGAGAGAGAGAGAGAGAGAGAGAGAGAGAGAGAGAGAGAGAGAGAGAGAGAGAGAGAGAGAGAGAGAGAGAGAGAGAGAGACTTACCCTAGAGATTTTAGCTTAATGAATTTTGTGCGAAGCAAAGAAAAAATCAGTACAAAACTATGAAACATTAAGAGATTATTAACTGATCAGATAATACTTGAAAAAATACCTTAATTAAATAAAGAAAACAGAAAGATCCTGGAAATTTAATCTAAAGTTTGAGATATAAGCAAAATGTTTGGGGACGAAGGATATTTATTATATATTAACCTAAACCTACTGATTAACCACAGAACTCCACTGCAGAGTGCAGAAAGCAGAACCCTCAAACAAGGGCTGAAGAGTTGTAAAAAAAAGATAAAAAAAAATGGAATTAATTGAAAAGCAAAACAAAAAGCAAAGCAAAATATATGGAATATTTAAAAAGTAATTAATGAAGTAAGAGATCGATGAACTGCACTTTAATTTTTTTCTGCTGCAGGTTTCTATTTTTTTCAAAGCTGTGTACGTAGGAATTAGGGTTTGGTGGAGCTCATATATAAACATTTAAGACAACCTCGTCATATATGCATGCTGCATGCAGGTTGGTGGTTGATAAGTTAAAGACATAATTAAATGTAAAATCAAACAATTGAATAAATAGGGTTTGCTTTAATTTTGTCAGCTAGTAAATCTCTTGTACAAAGTTTCATGCAAAGGGATAAAATCACTGCGTTTGTTTTCCTCTACGAGTTTATTTTCTTTTCATCTATAAATCGCTTTCACGCTTTTGGTATTTTTTTCTGCACCTGATTTTATATGTTCTTTAATTTATTTCCTCAAATTATTTTATTTTGTTCCTTTAATTTAATTTAATTACCAGCTGTATATTATGTTCCTTGTTTCTTTAATTTCACACACTATTTATTATGTTTTCCTTTATTCATAATAAATTAATAACTAACGGTCGGGATTTTTAGAATGCCAACGTGGATTATTTAAATGATGTTTCTTCCATTTAATTTGGTATACAATACAACTTCATCATGATCATCTAATTAAATTAAAATGCATGATTACAGATATTCATCTTAGCTTGAGCTAATGTAAGTTGTACACCAAATTAAGCTAAATTAAAGATTAATTACTAAATAATTAGTATAATATAATATAATAATACATCCACAAAAAAAAAAAAAAAAGAGACACTAATATTACAATCATCCAAATGTTCAGAATTAATAATATACAAAAACATATAGAAAATGCAATAAATATATATAAATATTAAAGCCGAATTATATTGGAATATTCGAATAACTTGGTAATCTTCAAACCTCCATAACCTCAATCAACCCCTTGCTAGGAATGAACTCAAACGAATAGGTTCTGTAATAACGCATCCCAGTCGCTACCCGAAAATCACGCCACCCGCGAGCAAAATCGAGCCTAAAACCCTTCTTGTTCAACCTCATATTCTTCGACCTAAAATCGAGCACTACGCTCGAACAATACCCGCCCGGTCGATATTGCAGGACCACCCTTTTCTTCCCCATCAAACCCGCCTCCTCCGCATAGTGCTTGCATATGCTCTATTTCGATTTCATTCATTCAAATATCGTAAATAAATCAATAATAAACTTTATTAATTAATCATGCATGCATGTCAAAACTCTAACAAAAAATAGAAAAAAATTATAGATTTTAATTTGATTGTTTGTTACCACTCTCGAAGTGTGGGAATGCTTCAAAACGATAACAAACTTCGGCGCCATGAAAGTTCCGTGTCAAAAGCTAGCTTCTTTTCTGCTGCAGATTTTCGATTTTTCAAAACTGTATAGAAATTAGGGTTTGATGGAGCTCATATATATAATATATATATATATATATATATATATATATATATATATATATATATATATATATATATATATATATATATATATATATATATATATATATATATATATATATGTGCAGGTTGGTGGTTGATATATAGGTTAAGAGTTAAGACAAATATTGAATGTAAAAAATTAAGACAATATATATTAATTGAATGAGTGGTTTTGCTTTTGGCTTTTTGTCAGGTAGAATTAATCTTGTTGTACAAGTTGCATGCAAATGGCAAAAATCACAACCCTGCATTATTGATACTGTTACGTAATACGTACTACAAGATTTTGAGTATGTTTATATATATTTTCTGCATCAATAATATATTTATGTTATTTATTTTATTCCCATAAAAATAATATTTTCTACTGTACTAAACAATTTTTTATGAAATTATTACTTTTTCTACACATTCCAATGAAGAAAAGTGATTCAAGTTTCAGGCACATAAATAGAGATTAAGGGATTGTTGATTTTGATATATAAGGGATATTGTTGTCATACATTTCAGAGACAGTGGACTAAAGTGATATATATTTACTTTGGAGGATTAATAATGACATTTGGCCAATCAAAATAAGACACGTACTCCAATTAATATTATTATATGAAGAAACCAATTAATATGGCTTCTTTCAATTTGCCAGGATGTTCGGTTGGTACCTAGCCTTACCAATAGGGTAAAAGGTCTAGGGTTCGAGTCCCCCCTCCCCTACTTCCCCTTGTAATGACTTGAATTACTAAAAAAAAAAAAAAAAATTTGCCAGTCGAAATCTTTTGTCCAAACACACACGCAAAATTACAAACAAACATACTTAATTAGAAATTACTCCATACAAAGTTGAATTGAATTGCCACGTCAGCTAATTAATAGACACATGCATGCATCATGCATGCATGCATGCAGTCAAATATTCATCTCTTTTTTTATTTTTTTTGAAATGGGCTTAACTTGAATAACCTGTTTACTCGGAATAAACTCAAACAAATAGGTTACCCCCACCGACAACCTATTTAATTTCCGAAACTCCGGCCAGCCAGCTGTTAAATCGAGTCTGAAAAATGAACATTTCTTCGTCCTCAAATCTAGTACGACGTCGTTTCGATATCCACCTACGTACTCCATTGCCACTTTCTTCTTATTAATTATACCCGCGGCCTCCGCGAAATGCTTGCGAATAGTCTGAAATTAATTAATTAATTAATTTATATATATAAAAAAACTCAAGTTAGCACTGCTGTATTAATATGTTTATATACATTGATAATCAGGTTTATTTAATTAATTAATTATTATTAATTACCACTCTTGAGTTTTGATGCTTCTTGAGAACTATTTCAATCCGTGGATTATCGGAGTTGTCATCATCACGGATTCTTGATTTTTTGTTCTTCTTGTGACCTAATTAATTTCATGAAATAATTAATAAAAAAAAAAAAAAAAAAAAAAAAAAAATGAAGGACTTACTGAAAAAATCAAAAGCTTGTTGATCGGAGCTGCAAGAATCATGGTACAAGGGTTTCTTCTCACAGCAATCATTTCCATAAACGGAAACATCGAACGTCGATCCGCCGCCGAAAGTGAAGACAAGAAAATCCGTCGGCCGCAGCTCCAAATCTCCGGCGAACTTCGACCAACCGGCGGCGAAGTAATGGTCGCCGTCGATCTGCGTGAGCTCCACGTCCCATGTTTCGCCGGAGCATATTCTCAGTTCGGCATTTTCCGGCAGGATTTCTCTGTACTTCCGCGCGAAATTTCGACACAATCTCTGCAAATAATCACAACAACTACTACTTAATTAATTAATTCATAAGGAAAAAAAAAAAAACAAAGGCATGCAGATGAAATGATCGAGTTACGAGTTTGAGAGGGTTGATCAAGATCTGGAAAAATGAAGCCTTCATTTTAGGGCAATTTAATTTGAATTTGAATTTGAATTTGAATTTGAATTTGTGGGAGGGTTATGATTTATGAAGATGAAACCAGAAACTGCATGCACTCGATTGGCTTTCATTATGGCATAGAGTTTGACTTATTAATTAGGTATTAGCTAGGGTAGATGCCTTTCATTATGGCATAGATAATTTATTGCATTCTATCTTTTTTTTTTTAATTTATTAAATTGCTTAAAAAATATTATTTGGTGAATTTTTATTAGCACCTTTCTTGCAAAAATTGATATATGTTTGAGTGATATATCATATATATATCGATGTCAAGTCATTTCTCGTCAGACTAATGAATAATAATCAATGAGATGCATCTCAAATCTCAATAAATAAAATATAATAATAAAATTTATTATATTTGCTTTATTTAGTTATTATATTCTTTTTGTCTATGTTTCCAATATATTTGATGCAATGAGAATAAAAATATTCGAGTTTATGATTAAAAATAAAATAAACTATATAGTATGATGAAACTGTGGGAGTTTTGTTCTAAATTCCAATCATAATAAGATTACAAGTACAATATATAATAAACATAATTCCAATTTTTAACCAAAAAGATTCATACATACATACCAAAATACAAAATACAGAAAAGAAAAGAAAACACATAATTAATGCTAATCGGATTCTTGATTGCGTAATTAATTCCTACTTAACGGAACGGCTTAACCTCGACGACGTACGGCTTAACCTCGACGACGTTCTTATCCTTAATGTACTGAAACGAGTAAGTTTTCCCGCAGACGAGACCATTTGCTCGTCTGAATCCACTCCACCCCCTCAACATGTCGATCCTAAACTTTTTAACATTCGTGTAACGGTGCAGTGTAACCGTCCAACGACGCTTGTAAGGAGGATATTCCAGAATCACGGCGTTTTCCCCCAGTAAGCCAGCTGCCACAACAAAATCTTTTCGAAGTTGCTAGAGTTCAACAAATTCAAAGAAAATTAAGCGCGTGCATGATTAATATAATGTACGAATAAAAATAAAAATAATAATAACGTAAAATAGCCAACAAGATCACCGATCGACTTCGTTCAAACATTTATTTACCAGCCTTGAAATGTGATGTTTCTTGAGAAGCAAATCGAACCTTGGACCGTTTCCAGCTTCGTTTCCCGTACATGATCGAGCATAATAAGGTAAGCAACGAATTAATATTAATATGATGCAAAGTTTAAAAGCTTAATTAGTTTCAATAAACAACAGTTTACAATTATGATAAATATTATGCAGTATTATTTTTTTTTTTTTTTGTTTCAGAAGAATTACATAAAATTTATCTAAAACCTTTGAATAAAAAGACATTTCTCTATCAAAATAAAATTTCAAATTGAATATATAACTACCTGGAGCTAGGGCATCATCATCATCATCATCATCATCATCATCATCATCATCATCCAGTTCATCCTCTGTAATGGAAATATTTTGTTGGACAGAAATGCCCCTCTCCAAACCCCCAATTCCAAAAATGGAAACATCAAATATGGAAGAATTAATATTAAACCAGAACACCAAAAATTCCTCTCTCCTGAGTTCTGCATCTTCGACAAACTTACGCCAGCCCACAGTGAAGTATTTGCACTCGTTGAATTCCTCGATTTTCACATCCCAAATTTCTCCACAGCTGGTTCTCAATTGTGCATTTTCAGGCCAATTAAATCCACATTTTCGCACAAAAGCAGGCGGAACTTGCTGCACGTGCAGTTACACAACAAGGCTACTGTAAATCATCGATCCGAAAAAAGTTTTATTTTTTTGAAAAATTCTCTGTATAATATAATTAATTTGGTGGTGGCTGTGTGAAAAAATAGAATGACTTACGAGTTTGTTGATGTAGTCCTGGACCAAAACCGCGAAGAATGAAGGCCGGTTTTTTTTCTTCATAGCCATTTTAATGGCGGCCTGTTGTTTATCTGCAGAGAATCAGAAGAGAGGTTTGGAGAAGAGAATTGAGAAATGAAATGAATTGTGGATTTTAATTTTATTTCATTATTTTTTTATCATATTTATTTCATTATTTTAAATTGCCCATGCATAATTTAATTATTTACTCATATTGGAATTTAATAGTAAACGACGTCGTTTCATGTTTGACAGTAAAACGACATCGTTTCATATTTTCTCTGATTAACATGTTCGTTCTAATTAAACCCTCAATGGACATTTGCAGAAGGCCAAATGTAAAACCCCTGTAAATTCTAGCTGTTTATTCAATTACGGTTGCCCTAAATCTTCTTTCCGAACACTAATTGCCATGCGCCACCTGCTCACCGTCGTCCGCCGCCCCCTCCTCCGGCACCGCTTCATCATTCAATGCGCCGATTACAAGGCCCAGAGGCCCCAGCCAACTCCCGCCCCGCCGTCGCCGCCGAAACCCCCGAAGAAGCCGGTGAGTTTCTCCCTGCACGGGGAGTCCTGGGAAGACGAGTACAACTGGATGTCGCAGCTGAATGACAAGGTGGCGATGCGGCACATGGACGTGTACATGGAGCAGGAGGAGAAGTACACTGAGGCTGTGATGTCCGACACCGACCGCCTCCAGTCCAAGCTCCAATCGGAGATTGCCTCCCGCCTCGCCGCCGAACTCGCCACCCCTCCCCTCCGCTGGGGTCCTTGGTAATTTCAGTGCCCCGCCTCTGTTAATTATTGTTTCTGCAATTAATTTTATTAATTTTTCTGATATTTGAGTCGTGGCTTAGTATGTGAATTTTAAGAATTCTAGTTCAATAATGAAAGCTAATTCTTCAGAAAAAATAGCTCGTGAGTTGGGATGAATTTTAGTTCGATAATGAAAGCTAATGTACTTTTGTTAATTTTTGTTAAATTTTCGTGTCCTGTTTTATTTCTGGTCAGTGCAGGTTATACTATAGGCGAGTTGAAGAAGGCAAGCAATATACAGTATTATGTCGGAGATTAGCAAAGTTAAATGAAGAGTTTATTTCCAATAAATCTCCGTCATCTGGTTTTGATTTCACATCAGGAAAGAAAATCGAGCAAAAGCTGCTCGATTACAATCAAGAAGCTGAAAGATTTGGAGGTACCAATTGTCGTTGTAAACTTGGATTTTCACCTTTTACTACTTCAAATTGACTTCGTCATTTTTCTCTAAATTTACATTTATTTTTATTTTTTTGTAAACAGGTTACGCTTATGAAGAACTATCAGAAGTTTCACCTGATCACCGATATCTTGCGTACACTATGTACGACAAGGATAATGATTACTTCAAATTATCTGTTCGAGACTTGAATTTTGGGTCCCTTTGTAGTAAGCCCCAAGCCGACCGGGTATCCAATATAGCTTGGGCTAAAGATGGGCAGGCACTACTTTACGTAGTCACAGATAATAAAAAGAGGCCCTTTAGGTTGGTATGGCTAATTTTGTCCTTCACAATATCTGTATCTGATTCTATTGGACCTACAAATAAATTTGAGATTTGTTTCTTCCCAGGATCTATTGTAGCATGATTGGTTCAAATGACGAGGATGTATTGATTTTGGAGGAACCTCAAGAAAATGTTCATCTGAGTGTAAGACATACTAAAGACTTCCAGTATTTGACCGTAAACGTATTTTCAACTCAATCATCGAAGGTATGCTCACAAGAATGTTTCCCCCCATTAAATACTCGATTTTTGAACTGGGAATTTCGTTAGTGACCCACTATTAGGTCTATCTAATAAATGCAGCCGATCCATTATCCGGACTGACTCTTGTCTGGGAATGTGAGCCGAACACACATTGCATTGTTGAGCATCATCAAGGATACCTCTACCTGTTTACCGATGCCGCTATGCAGGGTCAACCTGTTGATCACCATTACCTTTTACGTAGTCCTGTTACTTCTTCGTGTAGTCCAAGGAATTGGGAGGTTAGCATACTTCTGTAATAATAAGATACTCATGCATGATCCTTAACCTCTGGACGTGTCTAGGTTTCTCAGCATGCCTCATACTCTTCTTCTCTTGTATTCTGCAGAATGTTTTTGCTAATGACCAACTGTTGACTATTGAAGATGTTGACTTTTGTCACTCACATTTGCTACTTACTGTAAAGGACAGAGGGAAATACGGACTGTACTCTGTTTCTTTACCTCTAAGTAATGACAAGGTAATGTGGCGTTCTGGTCATTTAAATACATGCCAAATTTATTCCCAGTCCAGTTCCTTTTTACTTCCAATTATAGTTTTCCGTTTATGCTAGTACGACTATACAGTGTCTGCAATGTTTTCTGAACAATGGTTTTGGCAGGTAGGAGCTCATCTTAAAGAGTTCAATCTGCAGAAATTGCCTCTTCCAGATCATGTATCCCAAATATTTCCAGGACCAAATTATGACTTCAATTCTTCGACCATGCGCTTTACAATAACATCACCTGTGGTATGTAAAGATTCTTGCTTTTGTCAATTCTTCCTAGAATTAGGTGGTCTGACGAGATTCATCATATACTTGAGTAGGGTTGTGAATTGTGGTGAATTATGATATCGCATATTGATAGTTGTAGTTGCATGGCATCTGTCTTTCCATTATCAAGAAGGATATGATATCGCATATTTATGACACCACTAGAATATATTTTTCTCTTACATTACTTACCTATGCATTTGCTTAATTTCTGTGCTAGATGCCTGATGCAGTAGTTGACTATGATTTACTGAGTGGACAGTGGACTATTGTCCAACAGCAAAATCTGCTCTATGAAAGAACGCGGGTTTTGTATGGATCAGCCTCTTCTACAAGCAATAGTCGGATACCCAATAACCTATCCGAAAATAGTGCTGCAGACGAAAGCACATGGAACGATCTCTCTGAATACTATGCCTGTGAAGAATATGAGGTCCCTTCGTATGATGGGGCTCTGATTCCTCTCACCATACTATATTCTCGACATAGGAAAACAAATGGTGAAAATCCTGGCTTACTGCATGGGCATGGTGCTTATGGTGAAGTACTCGACAAAAGGTGGCGAAATGAGATGAAAAGCCTTCTTGATCGTGGTTGGGTGATTGCTTATGCTGATGTCAGGTTGTCGTTCATCTGTTTTTTTCTCCGTTTTTTTTTTCAGTCAGATTTTTTTTTTGGCTTCGAAAAAATACCCTGAACTACAAATTCTTTTGATTACTGACTCATTAATTTCCAGGGGTGGAGGTGGTGGCGGTAGAAAATGGCACCATGATGGAAGGAGAACGAAGAAACTTAACTCTGTGAAGGATTACATATCTTGTGCTAAGTTTCTTATCGAAAGAGAGGTTGTGGAAGAAACTAAATTGGCTGGCTGTGGATATAGTGCTGGAGGGTTTTTAGTTGCTTCAGCTATCAATTATTGTCCCGATTTATTTCGAGCTGCGGTTTTGAAGGTGGGATCAATTCTGAAACACCTTTCTCGATTTCTCACTTGAATTTGCTATGTTTGATGTCTGCTTATATATAAGGCTTCAGTTTCATTCGCAAGAAATGTTAAAAGTTAATTTAATTTAGATCCCCGAGTTGAAATTGTTTTTTTTGTTACATGTATAGGTTCCGTTTTTAGATCCAACACACACTCTTCTGCTACCTATTTTACCATTAACACCCGATGACTACGAGGAGTTTGGATACCCTGGAGATATAGAAGATTTTCGGTCTATACGTGAATGTTCTCCCTATGACAATATCCAGAAAGACGCACTTTACCCTGCCATTCTGGTGACATCATCTTTTAATACGAGGTAATTTGATCTCTTTTCGCTGTTTCTTAGTCCGAGTATGTACACTGGCATTCATCATTGAAACTTAATTAATATCAGATTCGGGGTCTGGGAAGCAGCAAAATGGGTCGCTCGAGTGAGGGAATATTCTATCTACGATCCTAGTCGTCCAGTAATTCTTAATTTAACAACAGACATAGTTGAGGAAAACAGATATTTGCAATCCAAGGAGGCAGCGATGGAAACTGCTTTTCTCATCAAGATGGTCGATTCTTAAACCATGAATAAGAAGGTGAATCAATTATACTGCCGTAATTAGGTAACTTATTTTCTGAGCTGCTTTTACCAGATTCAACTTTTTGGATGAAACCCGAAAAGGGCTCTCGGTTTTTTGATTGAGAAAAAAGATAATATTAATAAAAAGGTGTTATCTTTTGTACGTAAAACGAGCAATTGCTCATCTACGAGTATGTAAAAGGTGATGGGCAATCATATTTGTTCTCGCTTTACAATTCATTATTCCACAAGTATTGCCTCTGTATGTATATATATAATGCTTATTTTCCTGCCAAAACTTAAGAATTAATTTGTCAAATGCACAAACCTTCTTTATGCTTTTATGCTGTCTTTTTTTTTTTTATGATGGAATTTTTTTTTCTTGTGCTGTTTGAATGGTATCTTTTGTTTTTTGTTTTATGAAAAGTTGAGGTTCAATCATCGTGTGCATGTCTTAAAAATAAGGGCGTAGTGGAGATCAACCTATCTTGAAAAATAAATAAATAAATAAATTATTATAATCATCACACCCTGTTAGCCATTATATCCATGGCAAACAATTATAAATGGTGTGCCCCAAAAATAATGATTATTGAACCAAAATTGGACTGACTGAGTTTTCCTTTTCTCTTCTTTACCTATTTCTCTTTCACCCTTGATAAGGTTAAATTACGAAAAAATCCCTCATGTTTGTATGTATATATATATATATATATATATATATATATATATTTGTGTGTGTGTGTGTGTTTGTGTGTGTGTTTTTCAGAAATATTGTCAAAATTTCAAACAAATATCATGGCATTGGGGAGATAATGCAATGAAACTGCAAGTAGAAAAACACCAACAAAATGAAGAACAAGAATGAATAAATAATAAAGCCAGTTTACATAATACAACAAGACGCATCTTTTTTCATTCAAATATTTATCATCATCAACACCATTTCCGCATCTTCTATCTGCACCAAATTGCCACCAAAATATGCCCAAAAATTAAAAATTAAAAAAAAATTAACCAACAAAAAAGAAGAATAAACCCATCATAGTTCGACCTCTTCTTCAACGGGCGTAAGCGCGCCACCCTCTTTCACAAAATCCGGATCAAGAAACTTGGCCACAAACGCCCACAGCTTGTACACATCGTCGAAGTTCGACAAAAACCCCAATGAAGCAGTCACAACCTCCACCCTAATAAACCCGTTCTTGCCTTCGTTTTTCCCGTTCTCCATCGGCTTGCAGAGTGTAGTATCGTCCAAACTCGAAGACAACCTCCTCTGCTGTTTCGAGCTATCCAATATCCGAATATGGCTCAGTATTCCAACTCCCAGCGAAATTCCGTTCGACTCGGCCAGTTTCTGCACAACTTCCGGACTTATCAAACCCCTGTTTCTGTCCCTCACGTTGAACGCCACTGCAGCGCCCCTCTCGTACTTAATCTTCGGGCCGTAGATATGGACAAGTGGCGCACCGTCATTGGCCGAACCGCCACCTGGCAACCTCAACTGCAGTAGAGAAGTCACCAACCAGTTAATCAAGAACCTCAGCCGGGAAGTTGTCTTGTTTAGCCCCAACATGTTTATGTGGTCAAGATGCCTGCAGCTTATTTCCGGTTCGCCCCTGTCTGAATCTTGACCATCGTCTTCGTATTCCCCATTGCTCATGTAGTCTTCGTCGTCTAAACTAGCGGCAGAATATTCCGTACTGAGATTCCCTCTATGGTTATTGCTATTGTTGTCTTCTGTACTAAATGACACCCTTCTCCCTTTACTCCCGTTCTGCTCCGTTTCTTCTATACCGAAAAATCTTCCCCCTGCAACTCTTCTACTTCTCTCCCTCCTCTCGAGCAGCCTAAATTCACCTTCCGTCTCTCTCCTTATCGCACTCTCCTTCTCGAGACAAATCGAGTTGCTGATTTCTGGCTCTTCGGTAATTTCTTGAAAATGTTCATCAATTGGGGTGGTCCCACATTGCCTCCTCTCCGTGTATTCCTCTTCTTCTTCGGGTATCATCTCCTTGAAGTGGTCGAATTCTTGAGAAACCGATCGTACCGCAGCGTCGAACGACAATTCCTTCGTTGCTTTCGGAGAAGTCATCATCTTATTATTATTATTGTTATTATTATTTTTTCGGCTCGAAAACCATGCGGGCGGCAATGGAGACGAAGATGATGATGTCACCTTGTACTTGTTGTTCGCTTGGCCGGCATTATCGGACCCTAACGGACTCTGCCCCAAATCAATCCACAACGAGTTATCCGAAGATTCGTCCTCACTAAAAACCGGGCTTTTCATCACTTCTCCAAACGAGATACTCTCACTTTCCTCAAATATAGTGCTCGCCCCGTCTCTATCGGAGCTATTATCGTGCTCCATTTCAGTCTCGAAAACATCCCTCACCTGAGCGGAAGTGAACGCACCCGAAAAGGCAGGTAACTGGGACCCACCTGGGCGAGCTTCGGAATTAACATCAATAGCTTCCTCTTCGTCTTCTTCGCCAAAACCAGGGAAATTATCCATCGAATCGCTCAAATAGAGAGGAAAAACGGGCGTGATCTTAACTATACCGGACCCCGCATGGCCGGACTGATTTTGAAGGCTGGCCATCACGGATTTCTTGATTAAAAGACACCCGAATCCAGTCGGGTCGTACCCGAAAACCCGGTAAAACGAAGTGATGATGAAATCGGGTCGGAATAGAGACAATCCAAGAGAGTCCATATCTTTAGGGCCCAATGCACCAGCATCGAGCAAGACGTGCCAGTTGTTCTGCTGTGCAAGCGCCATCCATTGATACGAGTACTTTGCACCGGTGACTCTCGACTGAACGGGGAATACAAATAACCCTGTCGCAGAATCTTTCTTCCTCTTCTTCTTGTTCGAAATCTGCTTCCGCAAATCGGTGGAACAGAGTTTTAAGGTGGGCCATTTGAACCACGCGCTGTTGACTTTTGCGCCTTTGTCTCGAGCGCTCTGAGCCATCCAATTCACCGATTGGCTCTCGTGGTCAAACATGGTCAACAGCCTTTTGTTCGTGTGGAAAGGGTACGACTCAGCCAGGAGCTTAAAAGCCGAGCCACGGCTCACTGTAAAGACAAGGCCGTATTCATTTTCGGGTATGTTCAGATAATCCATTATTCGAGTCTTTATATCGTGCTCCACCGTGCCTTTATCGGCACCACCGTACAAAGCATGATTGCTCAAATTAGCGGTTATCTCAGACAAACTAAACGTGGACGATTCCCAATAATGAACAGTTTGCAGCAACGAAAAAAGCCCGAATCCGCAGTAATCGAGGCATACCTTCGAAGAGGAGAGCGACAGATTTGAGTACTCTTCTTCTCTCAGCTGATCGATTTTCTCGGACGACTCGTATTTCGGGTACATTGTGATGAACTTGGAGAAGGCCTCGTTGAGTTGCGGGATCGAGTCGCTCGACTCGAACGTCCGCTCGGCTGCGAGGGAAGTTGCTCTGAGGAATTCCTTCTGGGCGTTCAACCGGGCGAGGGATCTTGATCTGCCCAAGCCGCTGCCTTCGTCTTGATTTGGTAGTAAATCGGAATCCATGTCTTGCGATTTGATGAGGGACCCGTCTTCGGAGGCTTCTTCGAGAGCCTCCCTGAGTTTGCTCTCCTGCAGTTTTCTTGAATTCGATTTCGTTTCGGTTGAATTTTCGGAACCATCTCTTCTTCTGCTGCTCTTCTTGTCAAGGATCAGAGAAGCACAGTGAGACAATGGCTTCCACAGAGAGAGATGCATTAAATCTTGATTTTTTTTTACAGGTCTGTATATTCTGTACAATCAATTTCAGAAACAGAAATACACAAAATCAAGCAAAGCAAAAAAAAAGGAGGGTCAGTTCAAAGTTGAAACCCTAAATCCCCAAAAAGCAAAAGGGGTGAAAGCAGAAAGAAAAGCTTCCTCCAGAATATAACTTTGCTTTCCAGAATCAGAGTACAGCAGCATTTGGATTGGGGGCGGATTTTCGAACAGATTTTCAGTTGAAATGAACTGTGTCCGAAATTAATTGAAAAAAAAGTCAATATTTGCTGCAGATCAGCGAAACCCTAGATTCGATAATTTCTTCAAGATAGAGTTTTTACAAACTGCGCATTCAGTGGAAGAAATGGCGGAGACAAGATTTGGAAATTCCAAGATTCAAACTTTGAACATCGTACTTGTAAGAATCTCAGTAGATTAGTGAAAAAACAACACAAAACCCAGATCCCGGAAGAAAGAAAAGAAAAATCACAACCACATCAAGAACAGCTATTTGGAAATTAAAAAAAAAAAAAATCCCTTCAGAAGGGTCCTGTAAAAACTAAAATCAATGAAAGAAACCACCCTCCCTCTTTTGTGGTTGAACCACCTCTCTCTCTCTCTCTCTCTCTCTCTCTCTCTCTCTCTCTCTCTCTCTATCTATCTCTCTGCAAAGAAATTTAAGACAGACCCGCCACAACAAATGCACATTTACTTCATTTGTGAATCCGAAAACATACCCCTATTCATTACCACCACCCCCACTCTGCTCTCTCTCTCTCTCCTCTCTCTCTCTCTCTCTTTCTCTCTCTATATATCAGTATATATATATATATCAGCCTCTCTGTTTCTCACACCTCTCTCTCTTTTCTCTCTCTCCTCATTTGACATTGACTCTATTAAGCAGCAGTATCTCTAAAAGTGATTAGTAGTGAGTGCTAAACACAAACCTGCCTTTATGCTCTCAAACAAACAGTGTCGAAAAAAATTCACGTTTGACTTTTCTACTCCCCCAATATAATTTGATTCTGCCCAGTAGTAATATTTAATATTTATCCAAAATAAAAATCGGTTCTTGATTAAACAAATTGTGGTGGGGCCCCCACCAATTACCGCTTAATAGTCAATGCTTAAAAAAAAGTCAAATAATAAATTGTTTTTAAAAGCTGTTTTCTGTCACAGCCCTCTCATTTTTCTTGAAATTTTAACTTAACATCTTGTGATTTTTAATATGAAAAAAATTAATAATGTAAGTCAATCAACTTTTGCCTAGATTGTTTAATTTATGTTTTTATTAAATTTTAATCACTTGTTTAGAAGTTTATTATAGGGTAATTAATTTATTTGATGACGGATTAATTATTGTGCATGTCCAGTTGAAACAACACTTACGTTAAAGCATTACTTAATAGGTAAATCACGGTCTTCCCTTGAGAGGTAAAGTCCCGATAAAAAGAATTCATATTTGGGTAATTACAAACTGATAGGATCGTCAATAATAAAGGATTAAATGTCAGTAAAAATTACTGATTTTAACAAATTCCGACACTGTTATAAGTTTAAGCCAAAGACAGTTTGTTCGGTTTTCGAGTACATTGGCTTGTGGGATATTATTATCACTAATTGCGGAGTAATGTTTGTAAATATACAATAATATATAAAATAAAATACAATAAAATAATTAAATATTTGGCGAACTTTGAGTGCTCCATTATCCCATTTGTACTTAATTTCGATCTATGAGATGCTACACTTGGTGAAACGTCTCGAGTAATGGCTATTTTTTATTTAAAAAATAAAGATAATAATAATAAATCGAAGACGACGACTAACAACAAATCCGATTATTTAACTAATTCAATTATCAGAATTAGCATATACCATAGTGGCCCAGCTACACAAAGTTCTTTTACATGTATATATATTAATTATTAAATCAATCATCTCAATAATTTATGCTGGTTCAGAAAATCTATTTAGTAAAATTACAGTTATAACTAAACTTAAATATTTTATTGCAAATTATTTGTATATTTATTTATTATATACTATATGTATGTATATATTGGGCTCAACTAACCTACACAGAAACAATAAATAGGACACGAGGTACAAAATATTGGAACCGTTGCACAAACACAAACATAATTAATGCCCTCTCTCTCTCTCTCTCTCTCTCTCTCTCTCTCTCTTTTTGTCCTAATTTATTTTCTTAATTACAAAATCATATTTTCAGCAGATTAATTATGTAATTTTAATTATGTATGCATGCAATAGTAGAAATTAAAATTTCACACACACACACACACACACACATATATATATATATATATATATATATATATATATATATATATATATATATATATATATTAAGTTGTTTTCAGTACATTGTCGAGTAATAAATGCTGATAATATATGTTCGTTTTATTGCATTTATTTGCTATCAACCTCTCCATTGGAAAAGTATCTTATGGTCCAAAATCCTCTCCTAATGCTACATTATTCGGTGAATTAATTAAATTCCGTATTTTTTTTTCATATTTTATTTTACGTACGCGTAATTATATTATACAGTATACACATATACTAATTAATTAATGTGTATAAAACTTGTATTGGATATAATACAATCTGATAAAATTCGCCGAATGTTTTAATTCGTGTTTTCCTCATTGACAATGACAATTTACCTGTTGATTGCTAAAAAAATGGCAAGAAAAATGTCAATCGATGTGTATGAATCAAAATTACATATATTTTTTGCTAAATTGATGTAATTCTAGTAAAAAAAAGAGGAAAATACTATTGAATCAATAATTATATATTTTGTATGCATATATATAATATAATAATAACATAATCTTTTGGAGTGTTGTCAAAGGATTTGTTTTGGGCAAATACATTCAATGAATTATTCCTTAAGAAAAACCAGCGTGTTTTGTTAGATGTTACTTTCATTTTAACAGCCACCTTCATATATTTATCTGGTAATAATTCTTAAAATACTAATTTCAAGAACTTTATAAAATACTAATTTCAGGGGGTAATGTGCACAAATCTCAAACCAAAGGGGGTTAAGTGCAATTTACCCAATAATGTATTTCAAAAGCCCTAAATGTAGTGCTTTATGTCAATTTGAATTTGAACCAACTCCATATAAGAATGATTGAGGAGAAGGTAGGTGGATTCTTTTTTTCTTGTATGGGTGCCCCTTTTGCTTTGAGTCACTTTTTGCTAGCATGTGATGATTTTCTTTAATTGATTTGTTACTCGATTAGTCAAAAGCAATTAATTTAATTTAAGTAATTGTCTAAAGGATTCTCCCCAAACACGTCTTAAAATAGTGTAAGGCGTCATCTTCTTTGATGTTCGGTTGGTCCAATAATTTTTCGAGGTCAACCCGTAATTTATTAGGAAACTATCTGTCTGACTTCCTTTATTTAATCGTGCAATCTTATCTTGAAAACCAAACGAAGCATAAACATATCTCAAATTTGATTAATATTCGACAATTTTTTTGCAGCATTAGAGTTTGATCATATCTCTCATTTCAAAAGAAATAGGAATGTCCCTGGTCTATAGTACCCCTCATCTCGTTCGCAATCGACTAGCAAAACTGTCCACATCAGCTATTTTCGATGCATCTTCTTCATTTCTTGTCTCCTCGGTATTGTCGGTCTTATTGCGCCTCTGTCTCAACCTTCTAGCTATACTATCACTATCAGTTGCTGGTTCAGACAGCACACGCTTCTTCTTCATGGATTTTGGAGTTGCCGCGTCTGGTGCAATCAAATCACCGTTTTCCGGAATAAAGTTCTCCTCTTTCTTGATTTCACTGTCATCGCCTCTTTCAACCGTTTCGGGTACTGAATCTTTAACGTGATTCAGTGGCTCCATAGTAGTTTCTGCAGCAATTTTACCATCGCCGAATTCTTGATTCAATTCAGACAGAGGAGCATTCTTCGAGTGTTCATCAATGTCTGAAAAAGGCAGTGATCTCTTTGCAGAAATTGGCACCTTATTACCAACATTTTTGTCAGAATCCGTATTCAAGCGACGTGTTTGGATGAGATAATGTGCAACCGACTTGTAGCCAAGACTCGAAATCTGATTAAAAGTAGACAAGGAAAAAAGCTTGGAGTTAGCTACTACTAATAATGCTCGTTTTAAAAGAGACGGAAAAGTTAGCTTCTACTAATAATGCTCGTTTTAAAAGAGACGAAAACGAGATGGTTAATTTTTAACTAGTGTATATAGATTATTGACCTTCCTGTAAAGGGTTCCTGTCGGAGGCCACCCTTTTGCTTGCCTGCACAAACTGCAGTTGCAAATTCCACGACAAGCAGGGCAAATCCAGTTTGGATTCTGATTTGCTTCGAGCACATTCTCCCCATATCTGGAATCAAGTTTATCATCGATGAATTAGTTTTTTCTAATTGAAGGTTACCGGACGTAAAATTTATCAGGTCGATGTTCCATTTTATCGCCATACCTCATATACAAGCAATCTCCGCAGAACTGCCCTTGAACCAAGTTGCATTTGATGCAATGCGTACGATGACCAAGAGTCTTTTGCCTGAAACAGTAACAAATACACTAACTATGCACATTTCAACAAGGGGATACACATACCAATGAATGAGAGCAACCCAAAATTATATAGGACCGGTTAATTAAGGTACTGTTTGGCACACGTTAATTAGCATTGTATTGCTTGAATTTAAATGAATCGACAGTTTATGCATCTAAAGCATAGTCGATGAACTTCACATTTTCAATCTAAGTCAAGTTAGAAAACAACAGAAACCGAATAATGAAAGGAAAAGGGCTGATGACCTGCATTGATGGCAAGTCTTCCCCTTAACAGGATCGTAGATACGCTTCCCATCTTTTCCGTATCCATCAACAAAAAGAGTCCATTCCAATTCAGTGTTCCCCAGCAATTTTTCATGTTCATCAGTGTAAACTTCGGGTTTCGACCCCACCTCACTCACATCATTCCAAGATTTTTCATTGTTTGGCACGTTCAGTTCGCAGTAAGTAACCGGTGTCGAGTTTTGCAGCCTGTTGTTCCCACCATAAATATATACAGACACAAGCAAATAACCTTAGAATGCGCAATTAATCAATGTATACATACAAGACCTAAAAAAAGATCCCATTTTTATTCCATATCTCACAGAGATGATATAAACGGCAACACACCTGGAGGAGCGGCGGACAGGGCCGGGAGTGGGCAGAGGAGAGTGGCGGCAGGGAGGAGTTTTCCGGTGAGAGGATCTGCTGGGAGTGGGCTTAAGGGAATTGAGTTCGACGGAGAGATTAAGAATACCAAGCTTTTGCATTCTCTCGCGATTCTCTTTGATTCGCTGTTCTCTGCAGAGCTCGTAATCCCAATTAGCCTTGCCATTTTCTGGGTGCGGTTTTTCTTCGGAGATGTTAGGGTTTTGTGAACTTCCGGGGGTTAGAGTCACCACCATTGTTAAGTTGAATTGAAGCTCTAGGGTATGTGATTTAGGGATGGTGAAATGATAATTAGGTCACACTGCGAGTGTGAAATAGGTGAAATTGGGAAGAAGGGTTTTTTTCCCCAACGGTCAAATTTATTACTGGCTATATTACGGCTTCGGGACGAGGGAAATTTGAATGTGTTATGTGAATTGACGATAAACCCCCACTCTCCTTTTGTAGGTGAAACGTGTATTTAATAAAAAAAACATTTATACATTGTTTTATTGTATATTAATAAAGAATTCAAAATAAAAAATAAACTGAAATTTTAATGTTTTTTATGTACCATGTATTTATTTATAATGTATATATATTTTTTTTATATTGTTACACATATTATTTACATTTATAATCAGAATAAAAATAAAAAGTAGAAAAACTCGCGAACCGGCTCGTATGCTGATCAGTAATTTAGTTCGAGCTTGTACTCCGACGGTAGTGAGAAGAAATACATATGATATGACCGGTGAATCTCCGGCAGCTTCGAGATCTTTGATTTTTGATTTTATTGCTTGTGGTTTTACTGGGCATAAAATTATGCTGAAATAGGCCTGTAACTGTTCAAAATGGGCCTACAATTGGGCTGAGATATGCCTGTAATTGTTCATTGTGGGCCTACAATTGGACTACATTTGGGCCGGAGTGGGATGTTTTGGGCCTGAAATTGGGCTTACAAATGTGTCTGCAAATATGATGAAATGACATGCGCTGGGCTCAATTGGGCCTGGAAATTGCAACTACATATATAATTACGAAAAAACCCCTTCCTCTTGAGGAATTACATCCAGCCTCTGTAGTTTGTAAATTTCTTACATCCACCCCCAACAAAAGGATGTTGATGTAAGAAATATACAAATTTCAAGGGGTGAATGTAATAATGGAAAAATGAGGGGTTATTTTGTAAATAAATCTTACTTCAAGGTGGTGATTGTAATTTACCTATACATTGGAAATGTAGGTAGTAGTAAGCCTATTATGAACATGAGGCAAGTACAGTAGCAATTCAATTATTCGTGGACAAAGGGGATTTTGATTATATTCTCCTATGACAAGAAGACAAATAGAAAGCGACCCTGTATTAATAAGCAGCATACTGCAAACGTACAACCCACTGCCACGTGTTTAATTTTTTCTTCTCTCTCACCAACCAATAAACATAAGTTCAACAAAACACACACACACACATGTACAGTAAGCGCAATTAGTGTGTGTGTGTGTGTGTGAAAGTGACAAAGAGTCCGTTGATATAGACAAGGAGTGGCGCGCCGCGCAGTCACTAGTCAAAATTGGTCAACAGTACAGCTAGCGCCGGCCATGCTTGCATTGGCGGGGCCTGGCTTGTGTACGGCAGTGCTTATGCACCGCACCCACCCCACCCACCCACCCACCGACGAGTCATATATACACTACACAGTCGCGCGCGTGCTATTCATATATATATATATGTATGCATGTAAACCGGCCACACTGTATAATTTCCCGACCAAGTGTTTTCCCTTTTTGCACCTAATGTACTGTTCAACGTGCCACAATTTTTAGTCTTATGTTGTTTGTTGGCCGATTTTTCTGATCAATTCAAACTGGATTATAACTTTGTCTCACTTCAATTCAATTCATGTAATTGTCGCTTTCCTTCGATTTGAATCTAATCAAAGGTTAGAATAAAAGATTAATCGTAATCTTTCGTCGTCGAGAATCGATAAATTTTGTAACTTAATTAGAATCGAGAATAATAATTTGAAATCATGACAATAATTAATTAAATATAAATCACAACCGAGAGTACTATACCTACCTCATAAGATATATCAATAGTGGGAATGAGTCTTGGCAATTTACCAACCAACCAGCTGATATTATTTGTTCTGACCAAGTCAGTAGCTAAAACATGCATTCATGCATGCATGATTCTGTACGTATGGACGGGCGTGATGTTGGCAGAGCACGGAGTCTACCGTGGGGAAGAGAACAGTGGAGAGAAGAAGAGAGGCGGCCTGTGGGGGGACAAAGGAGCGATAAATCCGGCTAGTAATTTAGAGTACGGAGGTGGTGGAGTATGAAAACGACGGGTCCCGGAGAGGAGGGTAACCAATAATCCAACCCAATAATTGCTACCCCACGCTATTCCGACACTCATTATATTCTCTCTCTCTCTCTCTCTCTCTCTCTCTCTCTCTCTCTCTCTCTCTCTTCTTATTCATTAATCAATATCTCTTACACGCTCACACTGTGAGCGTGTCATCTGTTCCCTTCTTTCTCTCTCTCCATTTTGTTCTTCACCTTTTGTCGCCATCTATTGGAGTATGAAATTGTCTCTATTATCTTGTCCTTTTTTTTTTCTTTTTCTTTTTTTCTCAAAATCTGAATACTATTATGTCAATTTTTAATTAACTATAGGGTAATTAAAAAAAAAACCCATTTGATGTGTACATATCAATCCCAAGATTATAAAATGTTGACTCTCCAACAGTAAGATTGGATAAGATTGGATTTATCTACTGTTTTTATTGTTACATGTTAGAATATGTAAATTAATAAAAATAATATAATATAATACGACTAATTAAGTACGATTTCAAAGAAAGGATCCCACTTAACGTTGAATATCATCATCATAATAATTAAACCATGTCTTGAACATGATGATGACATCACATATATAATGAGTCATTAATTACCCACACATGTACATAATTCCCCCACTAAATTGACCACTCATCACTCCACCAACATCGTATTAATTCATTTGTTTAAGGTTGTAATGACAATCCCACCCCACCCACCAACTAATTCTAATTCAAATCCAAAACATTATCTAGAGAGAGAAAGTAAAGAAAGAGAGAGAGAGGGGTACTACAGAAGGTGCAGTATTTCATGCATATATAAACACCAACAAAGAGCCCCCATTTAGAAGCCGACCCAAACAAAGCCTGTTTTTGAGCCGACTGAATATATATATATATATATATATATATATATATATATGCGCATTCCCTCTTACTAACTAATACCTCTGCAAAAGCTGTTCACTCAGACACGACAATCTCTTTCTCTCTCTCATCTTTCTCTCTCTAACCCTCCATAATAAAAACCCTGTAAAACCTCCATAATTCAAAACCCACATTTTCAGTTTTTTCTCTGTATGGCGACGGGCACAAGTGAGAGGAAGGGTACGAGGACGAGCCAGGTGGTGGGGGCGCCGCCGCCGGAGCCGGAGCACCTCCCCTGCCCGCGGTGCGACTCCACCAACACCAAGTTCTGCTACTACAACAACTACAACTTCTCGCAGCCACGCCACTTCTGCAAGTCGTGCCGGCGCTACTGGACCCACGGCGGCACCCTCCGCGACATCCCCGTCGGAGGCGGCAGCCGCAAGAACGCCAAGCGGTCCCGCACCACCGCCATTTCCGGCGGCGCCTCCTCCACCGACGGGTCCTCCGTCTTTTCTTCGCCCCATCACGACTTCCGCGGATTCCCCGCCGCCGCAGCTTCTCAGCTACTGGCGCCTTTCGGGGCCGATCACGGCGGCGCCGGTGATGCGAAGATGTGTGGGAGTTTTACTTCATTGCTGAGTACACAGGGGCCCGGACTTTGGGCTTTGGGTGGGTTTGGTATCGGAATTGGGCCTGGGCTTGATGACGTGGGCTTTGGGCTGGGAAGGACCGTTTGGTCATTTCCAGGGGTTGCTGAGGGTGGGCCCGCGAGTGGGAACACGTGGCAGATGGAGAGTGGAGAAGCCGGGTTTGTGGGTGGGGACTCTTTTACCTGGCCAGATCTTGCTATTTCCACACCCGGAGGAAGTTTTATGAAATGAAAACGTATTAATTAGTGCTTAATTTTGTATCTTTGTAATGTAATCTTGGAGATCAAATTAGCAAAATGTAGCAGGCATTAAACAAACCTCTTTAATTAACAGTATTATGGGTCTTTTATGTCTTAATTATCTATTTAATTAATTTTCAGATGCATGCCTCCGTTTTTTTCTCCTCTACCCATTCGTGCTTAGTTAACCATAATGAAAGAAATAATTGATGTCGGAAAAAAATTCAATGGACTTATAGATAATTATCTTTTTTTTTTTTTTTTTCAATGAAATGAAAAAAAAAAGTATTTTTTTTGTGTATTTTTTTTGTGTCTAATGAAAAAGGGATTATGAAAGAAAAATATTGATCGGTACAGAAAATTGTTGAGAGAAGCGGTACATAAAACTATTAGACGAATCGATACATAAATTTGTAGAGAATATCGGTACTGAAACTCTTCAAAAATTCAGTACAAATTTTTTTTTCTTGATTCGTTTTGCTTTTCTTTTTCTTCCATTCTTCCCTTCATTCATGAAATGGTGATTTTCGACGGCAAGGGCAAGGGTGAACGACCGGTTTTTTCCCGTTATGAAAGTGGGGTGTGTAGTTGAGGGTATAATTGGAAATAAGCAAAGTGGTGGAGTGTCGCGAGAAATTTAGTGGATGAAATAGCCTTGTTCTAAGTTAATTAATAGAAAACAAAGATTAGAGTAATTAATTAAGTTATATGGAATATCACGGACAATGGCGCCCTTTTCTTCTTCTCTTTCTCTCTTTCTCTGATGTTAGGGTTTTAAAGTGAAAAGAAGGGTTTTGTATTCTCGTCCCTTTTTTTTTTCTGTTCCGAATTTCAATTGTGCATCCGAATTTTGTCGCAGTGATTTCCCATCCCTGTAAATTTGGGGATTTTTTTTTCAAAATTTCAAATTAGGGCTTTCGAATAGTGAACGATAATCTCCCTTCAATGGCGTTCTCATTCGCACCTCAGCAGCAACAGCAATCGCCGTTCCAATCTACATTCCAACAACCTTCTCCCTTTCAACAGCAACAGCAACAGCAAAATCAGCAACAACAACAATTCCAATTACAACTCCAACAGCCACAGCAGCAGCAGCAGCAGCATCAGCAGCAAGCGCAGCCGCAGCTTTATCTTTTTACAAATGATAAAGTTCCCGCCACTTATAGCACCAAATGGGCCGACCTTCATCCTGATTCGCAAAAAGTCCTACTTCAGATTGAGTAAAATCTCCTTTTCCTCTTTAGTTTTTTTGGGGTGGATTTTTCCTTTTTCGTTTCCGAAGATCAATTGGTTTTTTTTTTCTTCTGTCGATGTAGGGAGAAAATATTGGAGTACAGAGATGAGAGCCAACGTCTTGACCAATGCGACAGGCTTTACGACTCGTCGGTTTCTAATAATGGATTTGAGCTAGATGCCAGCTATATTGTTCAGGTTTCTATTATGCTTTTAACATATTTTTGCATTTTATAAGTTCAAGAATTAACTCAGTTTTTGTAGGCTGTGTTAGCTTTTAGTCTTTATAAGGTAGCATGAATGAAATTCTGTTGAAAATGCGGTCAACTTGATTGTTATTTGATTCTTGATTTTATCTTTATCATGTCTGCATTTGAGCCTTTTTAGTTTGATAAACTGTTGCGTCGATTTTTCTTTCAAGTTTAGTTATTATTTCTGGCAAAATTCAAATTTTTTAATCAGTTCTCTGAAATCCATCTTCACAATGTACGTGTATGTGTTTGGACATCTATAGCTTGATAAGATTTGTTGCAACGGTTTGTCTTGCATGTTTAGTTCCGTTAAACACATGTAATGTTTCTTTTGTAATAAGTAAATCATGGCTTGTTGATTTGCCACCCTGTATAATATGGCGACTTGACTCACTGCTGGGAAAATTATGCCACTATCTTTGTCACTTTAAGTGGTTGGTTTTGCATGTTCTAATATGTTTGCATTCTATCTCAGGAACTCGGTGGAATTAGTATATCTATGGAAAGACAAAAGGCAACCTTGCAAGAGTTAATGACTGTTGTGAAAGAAATGCTACGAAACACCGAGGTGGCTGTTCGATCTTTTATGATGCTAAGGCCCAGGTTTGTTCATGAGAATAAATCTGCTGCAGGTGGTGCCGCTGCACCATCCCAACCTTTAGGTGCAACTACCACTCAAACATCAAGTGCTCAACCCGCAGCAAACTCTATGGTGCCAGTTCTTGATTTCTACAGCGGACTACCAAAGAAGCCATCTCCCTTCATGCAACAAACTGTTGCCCGATTTGAAAAATATCTCTCGGAGTGTCGTCAATGGATTGATGAGTTGGAGCAGTTGCTGCTATTAGACTCTGAAAAGAACTCTTTCAATTCAAGTTCTTCCTTGTTGCAATCTCTGCCTAAAGTCATGGCAAATGTTAATGACTTCTTTGTGCATGTTGCGTCTAAGGTAACGAAGAAGTGTTATTTGCTGCATTTTAAATAATCATAAGCCATTGTTCCTCCTATTAGCACGAGAGTGATAAAAAGGATATACGCTGGCTATTTCAACTATTTTGCTAATTTTTTTTGGGTGTAAAGACGAAACTGATAGAGGGTATCCTGTATTAAACGGATATTATCCTTAATTCCTTATTCCATGCTTAGCCTGGTCTGCTTTTCACCTTTTTATCACGGGTTCCACACCACAGTACACAGATTTTTTTTTTACCCTGTTCCGGATGGAAAATCTGAATGTTAATCCTATTAATAAGGTTAATATGTCGAAATCTGTTCACGACAGACATAGTTCAGGAGTTTTTACATATTTTTTCCCCTTCCCTTCAGTTTTTAGAAGTTAGGTTTTCGAATACAGACTTGGTTGTTCTACTGATTGTACTCTTTGCCTAAATGTTGCTAATGACTCGCATTCATTAATGATTCTGCAGGTGGAAAGCATTCATCAATACATTGAATCCATGAAGACAGCATATCTTGCCGATCAAAGGCGTAGAGGAGATGGGAACAATCCATTTCTCGAGGCTGACCGGAGAGAAACAGCCAAGCAAGAGGCCGCTGCTCGAAGGATTCACCCAACTTTATACTTGCCCGCATCTTCGCATTCAACAGCTCAGACCGCTGGACAATTTGCCACGTCAGCTGCTGCACCTGGAGCATCAACGGCACCAAATACTTCTGCCGCTGCGTCAGCTTCAAGTGGAAGTGGTTCCTCACTCTTTTCTACCCCAGCTGCTGCCACATCATCACTCTTTTCTACCCCAGCTGCTGCCACATCATCACTCTTTTCTACTCCAGCTGCTACCACATCATCACTTTTTTCTACTCCAGCTGCTGCTACATCGTCAACTCCTCTTTTCTCTACCCCCACCACCGGTTCTACACAGTTCTCATCTTTGTTAGGATCTGCTGTTACTCCACAGTCATCGGCTTTTGGTTCTTTATCTGCTTCACCATCCCCCTTTGGGAGTTCCAATCCCTTGTTTGGTTCAACCCCTGCTTCTGGAGTCTCAAACTTCTCAACACCTTTTGCAACAGGTTAGCAATTATATTATATCAAGTTTTCATTTTGTCCAATGAGAATTCGTCCAACTGCTTTCGTGACAGTATAGTTTATGTTCAGACTAAATGCACTTGTATAAGAGTATTTGCATTGAGCTTCTAAAAAAAACCACAATTTGTTGCTGAAGAGCTATACGACCAAGCCTCAAGGCACAAACTTCAATTTATGACATATCAATATATCATACTAGTGCTATATGGAATTAGTTTATTCTTGTAGCGTTTTTCTTGGCACATTCTTACTGAACTTATATTATTTTGTGAATAGGAGCTGCAGCAGGATCAGGAGCGAGCTTCGGGACTGCATCTGTGAGTAAATTTGAGATTGTTTCAACAACTTCTTTCATCTTCGCCCTTTTCACCAATAATACCAAGTTTATTTTGAAATTTTAATTGAGCTTTAAATTGTTTTTGATTGTTTAACGAGCTTGAGTTTATGTTGATTCCTTTTTATTGGTTTGTATGAATATGCCTTCGTGTGAGATATCTAAGTGTATTCGTTTTCCTATTTGTCCTGCAGAAGGCAAGAGCCAAGAGTCGCACTGGACGGCGTTAGTCGGAGACAAGGCATCGTCGCTGTTGCAGATATTCTAACAAAATTATATTCTGCCCTTGTTGCATATCAATTTTTGGTTTCTGCATTTTTTAATTTTTCTTCGAGTTTTCACTCATTAGCTCCGGCATTGATCTCGTTATGAACCCTAAAGATGACCACATTGTAACACTGTATAACAGCCTCTACGTCTATCCATGTTGCTGAAAATATTTTAATTTCCCAATTTTCGAGCTTTATTTTGTTGTGACATGCTATTTATTTTGTATGTGAATGACTATACGAAAAAACTTTTCGTGCTATCTATTTGTGATGATATTGAGATTTTATAAGAAAAATAGTTGTGATCAGTAAAAAAACAAAATTTCGAAAACGGTATAAGAAATCTTGTTCCCAAATCAGAAAATTTTGAATCGTAATCGGTCGAATTCAGAATTTTATTTTTGTTAGTCACCTGTAATACAAATAGGTAGTGATCCCTGATATTACAACTTACAAGTGTAATTTTTTTGGTAAAAAATCGAAATTCTGAATTCCGTATAAAAAAAGGTCGGAAAAATCGGAAGTCCAAACTCTCGGAATTAGATACAAAAAACGTTGTTCCAATACCGGAAATATCCCGATCGAAATCGAACGAAATTCGAAAAAATTCTTTCCAATTTACACCCCTACGATCTCCTCCACCGCCACCGGCATCAAATTTCCCAGCAATTTATCCAACTCAGCCCGCATTTCACCGTTCTGCATACACGATCCATCGCTTGAAGAGAAGACATGAAAATTATTCCGAACCTCAACCCAGCTTAAACCAGCCTCCTTCTCCACTGTCAATTTCTTCATCTTCCTCCTCGTTTCAAGAACATCACCCCACCTCCCCGTTGCAGCATATATCTTAGATAACAGCACATTCGCAGCACTGTCTTCTACACCAGCCCTCGAAATCCGGTCAGCAGCTCTAATCCCCACTCCCAAATCCCCATTCTTTATACACGAACTCAAAACCGTTCTCCAATACTCCAAATAATCATCCACAAAAGGTGACTCCATAATCATTTCCTCAGCCTCCTCCCACAATCCACCTCTGCTCAACATACTTATCATGCACGAGTAATGCCTCGGCCCTCTCCTCAAGCAATTCTCCTCCATATAACTCCAGAAAAATCGACCCTTTTCCACCAAGCCACAGTGGTTGCAAACAGATAGAAGAGATAGAATAGTGACTGGATCTGGTTTAAACCCGTGCTTTAGCATCTTGAAGAAAATTCGAAACGCTTCGTCGGCCTTCCCATGGTGGCTATATCCTGTGAGCATCGAGTTCCAGCACATCAAATCGTGCTTAGGTAAGCGAGAGAATGTACACGTGGCGGACTCGAGTTCCCCATTTTTGGCGTACATGTCAACTAAACTGCTGTGCACGCAAACTTCATTTTCGTTTCCTGTTTTCACAGCCAGACAATGGATCATCTCTCCTTGTCTTAGAGTAACAAGGTCGGCACATGCACTTAATGCACTACTAAGAGCGAAACTATCTAGATTGACACATTGTTTAGACATTTCGTGGAAGAAATTCAACGCATTTTCGCTGTCACCGATTCTAACATGCCCAGCAATCATGTCTGTCCAAAGAACAGCATCATTATTCGGAAAAGAACCAAAAATCTTTTGAGAGGATAAAGGATCATTATTGATGAAATACATGGATATAAGTGAGCTCCTAATATGCATACTATTTCCTCCGAGACTAGTTTTCTCTGTTCGAGCATGAAGTGGCTTTCCGTAAGAACGAGCTGGAAATTCACTTGTACCGGAAATAACAGCTGCCAAAGTATATTCATCGGGTTGCAAGTAAGATATTCGCATAAGTTGAATGAACATGCACATAGCCTTGTTTGCATCTCCATTCTCTGAAAACCCACCTATCATTGAGTTCCAAGAAATCAAATCGGGATTCTTGATCCTCAAAAAGACATTATAAGCTGTGTGGGTGTCGTTGCAGCTACAGTACATATCGAGCAGCGAGTTTTGCAGAGGCAAATCGATTGGCGTGCCTGATAGAAGAACCTGGGCGTGGATGAGTTTCCCACTATCGTAATCTTCTGACTTGGCACAAGCAGTCAACGCCAATGAGTATGTGAATTGAGTAGGATTAGCCCCGTTTCTTAACATACTCCGAAAAATTTCAAGACTTTCGAGTGCTCTACCATTCTTCACATAGGCAGATATAATCGAGTTCCACGCAATGTCATCTTTATCCATCATGTGGCCAAAGACATTCTTGGCACAAACCACATCACCACAACTCGAATACATACCGAGTAAAGATGTTTGAACACGTACATTATCCGACAATCCAGCTTTCACACACCGGGCGTGAAGCGAAGACCCGACCCATAAGTTACCTAGTCCGGCCGATGCATGCAAAAGGCTAGTAATGGTCGACCCATTTGGTACGAGGCTGTCATTCTCCAACTGATCATACAGCAGAAACGCCAAATGGGCGTGACGAGGATTACGAGAATAGGCAGAAATTAAGGCGTTGTAAGACACGACGCTTCTCTGAGGCATTGTGTCGAACAGGTGCTGTGAGTCCGCTAAAGACCCGCACCTGCCGTACATTGACAGGAGGTTGTTGTTTATGAATAATGGGGATTCCGTCGGGGTGGGTGGGGTGGTGAGGAGGAGGGCGTGGAGTTGCCGTGCTTCCCGGAGAGAGGTCGTGGCGGCGCATTTGTTGATGAGGTGGGTTGCGACGGAAGATGCTTTGTGCAGTGGCGCCGGTGGCATAAAAAAGTCTTTTGCTGCTGTTTATTTTTCCACTAATCTATAAGCAGAATGAAGAGATGAAAAAGATTCAATTTGATCAAACGAAAACGAAGAGACGATTTTATTCCTCTATTTTAACTCCGAACAGTCTTCACTCTTCACTCTGTTATTATACTTTGTTTCTTAATCTTAATTATCGAAAATGATTAAACATTTGTTTGGTAATTAAGAAACTCTAATACTTTTTATTATTTTAATCTTGTTATTTATATTCGTGTAAATATCAATTAAAACTGGTTTCAAAATCTTCTCTCTCACTCTTTGCCAACTGAAGTTCGCCGGAGAATGAGCCATCGGCCTGAATGCCGCCGCCTCTGCCGCCGCCTCAGTGAAACTCTTCATCCTTTCTCCGTAATCAATTTATAAACCTTTTCCCCAAATTCTTCCGCGCTTTTCACTTTTTTCTGCTTTTTGATTTCTGTTATATGAAACATTTTCACCGTAAGTGTGTGTTTTTCTAGGACCTCGCCTCCGATTCTGTAACTGAAGAAATCGAAAAAAACCTTCTAATCGCTCTCTCTCAGGTTTTTGCTACTAATTTTTCGTTCAATCATCATTGCATTAGATTTTCTCCTCCTTTTTCTTCAAGACTAATTCTCGATTTGTTTTTTTCAATTTTAGGTTTTCAGAGAAGTTAAGCGGTGGACACATCAATTAGATTCCGACGAGGTATTTATCCATAACCAGACAAATTCTAGAAGAAGGTTCTGTTTTCCTTCATTTTTGTTTCCCCCCAATATGAAAATAAATAAATTGTTAGCAGGAACTGTTAGCAGAGCCTGCAAATGACAGCCAATGTTTGGTTGCCACAAATTCGAATTCGAACGATCATCGTTGTTTGGATAATATCATCGGTGACCTGGTAAAGAGCTTCTTGTTAACTCAATTTTGGTGGTTATACTTGTATGCTTGCATTCAGATTATCGACCTTGCATTCATTTTCTCGATTTCTTCGCAGATGCGTTTGCTTGCTCTCAATAGTCGATATAGTCAGCACTTAGCTGGGAATATACTCGTTGCAGTTTCCGAGTTTTTGCTTACATCAGTATGTACCTACCATACATAATACAACCCCTGGCAATTGTATATCATCTCTCATATATCTTGATTCCAAATAACGGTTTCTTTTTTTTTCGTTTGCAGGATAGCGGTTGGGATGATTTTATGCATTTGTTGTGCGTCTCCTTGGAAATCGCAATTTGTAACAGTCTTAGATATTTGGAAGTCAGATATTTAGATTACGATTCATCCACTTCCGAATCTTTACTGAAGACGAAACTGAAAAGTGCGAATTGGTCTGTGGTAGCTGCTATTTTTCGAGTTTTACGCAATATACAGAAATATTTAAAGCAAGAATGCGACGACAAAACCATGATACCGTACCTAGATTCTGTGAGCTCTTTGATGTTGAATTTACCCTGGGATGTATTGAGAGATATCTACTTTGGTCACAGTACCGAAGCTCTTAAAGGAAATGATGATTTACGAAAAGCAGAACAGAGAGAAATAACAATGTTTTTTGGAAACCTCGTTCAGTTTCTTTCTTCTTCGTTCGAACATAGCATTGTTCTTGAAGATAGAGTTGGTTACTCACCATTTATTTGCAGAATCATTAACCTTGTTACTAAGCTGACAGCCTTCTGCCACCTCAAACTTCAGAGTCCTGAGCATGTCCGAATCTCTAATTATTTCAGACATAAAGTGCTGGTAAATATTAAATAATCCCCAAGTCATTTATCGAATTTGTCCGGTTTTTTCCCCTTCATATTTTCTGATGGATGTTGAATATGCAGATGCTAATGGTGAAACTTTGCTCTAATATCAACATTGAAAAAACGATGCCCGTAACATTTATACATCTAATCCACAAGTACTTTGAAGATTTATTATCGCAGCCTATATGTGGAGTAAAACTTGATCGGGCTGGTTTTATGGAAGGCTCGCCGTTCTGCACAAGCATTTCCGATCCCGAAAAACAAACCATGTTGCATTCCCATTTGCAAAGGCTGGCCATTTTTCTTTTCTTGAAATGTTCCCTAAGTTTTGCCAGTATGAAGAAAGAAAGTCCTGATGAAGCACAAATTACGCACAATTCCGAAAACTGCAGTACAAGTACAGGTTTTATAAAGCTACACGAGTGGCTAAAAGTTCATTTTCTTGCTGATATTTTGGCGAACGATGAACCATATTTTGAGCGGTGCGTCAGATTTTCCTTATCCTTCCTCCAGCTATTTATGCACGAGGTTTCTTCTCATTCCCTTATCTTATTTTCTTTGGTTTCTAATAAATTATCTCCATATCGACTTGTATTTGTTTCAGAACTACTTATATTGTATCAATTTTCTTTTGAGTTTCATTAAGATTTTCATCATTAAATTTTTTTCTCGTTGATCAAGTTCTTGTTGAATTGTAGGACGATATCCTGTTTGAAATGCTCTTGCAACTCTTTCATGTACCATTTTATCCAGATCGTCAGTAAGTGATTCCACCAAAGATCAATGTTTCTAATTTTTCTTTGAAGTGTTTATCGAGTCGTTTCTGATGAACTTTTGGTAACCCTTTGTAGGATTATTAAAAACGAGTCTCTTGCTAAAGTGGAGAATAATCTAGTCTTTCTTGCTTCTGACTTGTTTAATCCAGTACACCTATTTCATTTATTTCTTTCTGAGGTAATATGTTTGTTGAAAGGCTTAATATCACCATTTTTTTATGCTTTAAGAATTTTTTTATTTTTATTTTTCATTTTTCTTTTATCGAATATATTTCCTACAGATACTCTACGATCATCAAGTTCTTCTCGATTATCTTATCTCAAAAGACACTGGATCAAGCTGTGCTGAATACCTTTTGAGGTTTGTATTCGAAACTTCCTTTATCTTGAATAATATTTCCCATCAATTGAGTTAAAATAATCACTTCTTACCAGATCACTGAGGATTATTTGCAATTCATGGAGTTTATTTGTTGAATTTCCGGGATCGGAGCAAGGTTTAGGTCAACTATGCCCTAAGAGAACATCCTTTATGGCTGCTAAGGATTGTTTAATTTCATTGAGAACATCCATAAACAGTCTCAACAAAAAGAATTTATTTCCATATAATCCACAGGTTCTTCTGCGGCGGTGAGTCTGTTATATTATATATATATATATATATATATATATATATATATATATATATATATATATACAAATGCTCGTCTCAAATTTTGAAATTTAATGTGCTTATTTTCACAATTAACATAAAAAAATATGTTCTTATTGATTGATTGGTATCTTATTACAGGTTGGTGAGATTTGAGGAGCTCTGCATTTTAGCAATGAATTAAATAAAAAATTGGAGACGACACGTAATATGCTCGTGGGCCCACCACATTTTTCTTGAAGATACTTTTATCTACACAAAGTAAACATATAAATCCAAAAACATAGTCCCCACAACCTTGTCTGAATGTGGACAAACCTAATCCATCCTAGTAGACGACATTTTTACACAGAAGCTGAGAAAATCAAGATAAAAAATGGAATTAGATGGGAAAAATAACCAGAAGCACTTTGTGCTGGTTCATGGAGCATGCCATGGCGCATGGTGTTGGTACAAAGTGGTGACGAGGCTGAGATCGGCGGGCCACCGCGTAACCGCCCTCGACATGGCTGGTGCTGGAGCTGACACCGGATGCGTGGAGGAACTCAGCTTGTTCTCCGACTATTGCCGCCCGCTGGTGGAGTTGATGGAGGGTTTGCCGTCGGATGAACGGGTGGTTCTTGTGGGCCACAGCTTGGGTGGGATTTGCATATCTCTTGTGATGGAGAAGTTTCCGGACAAAATTGGTTTGGCTGTTTTTGTGGCGGCGATCATGCCGGGTCCCGATTTTACTGTCCTCACTGCTCTTGGAAAGGTAAAAATAAAATCGTTAATTATTTATTTGGCCCAATTTTATAAGTGGACCAATGCATAATTTTGCAGTAAATCAAGAAAAAGATGAATAAGTCAACCAATTATAGTTGAGGTAGTTAGATATAATCTCATATTACAAGTACAAAACTCTTGACCCAAAAAAAAAACAAAAACAAATTGTCAACGTTTAAGTGTCGATTACGTGATTAATTTATTGTTACGATGAAATTGAGTTCGTTTTTACTACCTATGTATTCGTTTTTGACAAACCTTACATTAAAAGCTCGAGAGGGAAGCGGGTTATTATATGGATAGCCGATTCTCATTTGCCAACGGAGACGAAAAACCTCCAACCTCCTTCATCTTCGGCCCCAATTTTATGGCCAAACACTTGTACCAACTCTCATCTCCCGAGGTAATTAGCAATATATAATTATATATCTACCACTTATATACTAATTACTAGTATAATCTCATTCGCTCTATTATTTTTTTTTGTTTTTTTGTTTTGTACACTGGAAAAATGAAATAGGATTTGAGTCTTGCAACCTTGTTGGTTAGACGAGAAGTACCGTACGGTGGACCGGGTTTATCAAAAGAAGTTGTTCTTACAAAAGAAAAGTACGGTTCGGTTCGCCGTGGTTATGTGGTTTGCGAACAAGACAATATACTGAACCGAACTTTCCAGGAATGGATGATCGACAATAATCCGACTGACAAGGTGAACTTTATTTCTGGTGCAGATCACATGCCTATGTTTTCTAAATCCCATGAATTATGTGCGTGTCTCGAAAATTTAGCCGATAAATATTGTTAATTAAGCAGTACCCCCGATTATTTGTATTATATTGACATACATTCATTTTCATGTATGTGAATTTAAAATCTGCAATTGTACCAAAAATCAAGAATGGCATTTTCCACGGATAGTCTTACTATTGCCCGACGAATTGCGATAAAAAGATATTTATTCTGAAAAAAATATGAAGTACATCTTATTTATTTATTTATTATTAGGAGGAATTAAATGAAATTATTTGCTATCTCAAGAAGATATTGAGAGAGTTGTTGTGGGGTTGAGAGCATAGCCATGTGATCTGCATTCTTGATTTCTTTTACTATTGCCACTCCATTTGTTTCTATCTGCCAGCGCTGGAAATTTACCGGAAGAGTCTTGTCTTGTGTGCACACTATGTAAGCCCTCTCCACAGAACCAAACCTTTCTTTTGAGAATGCACTCTTCTTTGACAAATCTTCAAGGAATAGTGAGCTTGGCCTTAGCAACATTTTTGCTAATGCCACGTCCTGCCAAAACAAACACTTTGTACTAGTTATTTTTGTAGGGTTATTTATCAAAATTTGATCTATTAATTAATCGGTGAAAATAAACGAACCTCGGCAGAACATAGATGGTAAAGTTTGGACGAGATGAATTCGGGGCCGAAGAGTAATGAAGTAAGATGGTCGCCATAGGGTAATAATTCCGTGTCTAACCATTCCGCCACCGGAACTCGCTCGCAGTACTTTGGAATTTATATACGTAGAAAGAATAAGGAACATGAAGTTATGTAAATATATTTAAATAAAATTACAAGATTTATTTCTATAGATTTAATTTATTTTCTCCAATTTAATAAATATAATAGAACTTAATTAGGTTGTTTCTTCTTGTTTCATGTATGTACTCACTAAGCACACACATGCACATGAATGTGTATGTAATTATGTGTGGATCTACAAAAATATATATTTAATCTACGGATCAGGTTAGCCGACAACTATACCTGGTCCAAAACGAAAGAGGGCCGATTAGTGCAATCAGGCATGAAAGCTGCCACAAACACAGCTACGCTAATCTTGTCCGAATACATATCCATGGCAAGGCCGAGATTCATTCCACCAAGGCTGTGCCCCACCAGAACCACCTTCTCGTGCGGCGGAATTGAGGCCATCAGTTCCAGTAACGGCTGCGAGTAGTCGGCAAGGCTGCGGACCTCTTCCAGACTTCTCCAGTCAATGCCGGAAGCAGCCAGGTCAACGGCCGTCACACGGTGGCCAGCCGCCTCGAGCAGCGGCTTCAGCTTGTACCAGCACCATGCCCCGTGGCAGGCACCGTGTACCAGAACAATGTGCACTGATTGTTGCTTTGTGGTTTCCATTGTTTTTTTTTTTTTCTTTTAATTTCTTTTCTTTTACTACAGCTACTATACATGCACATGTTTTTAGTGGACAAGTAATTATGCATATATATGAGGGGTTTTTTGTAATTTTTTTCACTAAGTATACAATAATTCATATTTGTAGACCGATTAGTGCTAGTAAGAGTTCATAAGTTGTTACGTCTTATTTTTAGAATTAATTTTAAAGTATTTTGATAATGAGCTTATATGTTGTTTTTACTCATTATTTACAAGATCTTAAATAAAAAAGGTGGTCCGTGGAGACTTGTAAAGAACTTTTAAAAAAAGATATTATTTACTCTCAATTAACTTATTTTTTGAATTTTTAAGATTTAATTTTTTTTTACCAAACACTTTAAAAAACTTATAAACTTTTAAACATTTTATAAACTTTTATTAACATTTTATGAGCTTAGTCAAACTTTATTTATTAGTGGCTATATAAATTAGTTGTATAAATTATTTAATTTCCTCTTAAATATAAACTGCACGATAGTTACATATAAATTATTTCAGTTTATACTTTATATGTAACATATCTTAACAATTTATATTAGGCTATATGTTACATATAAATTATTTAATTTCCTCTTAAAATAAAAGTTATTACTTGTATTTTGATTATTCTTCCAAATTAAGTAGGTCAAAAAAAGATCAAGGAGGTGGGTGGGTGTATATTAATGAGACAAGATTCAAGAAGCCAACCTAACTAATTTTTATTTGATTTGACGTTCAACCTAATTAATATAACATTTAATTTTATGAGACAAACATTGAATACCTCCCAATTCTGCAGTGGCTGACTGTCGAAAATAACCTTCTATGCAAACACAAATTGTAATATGAGCTGTACGGACGTTAAACGAGTTGAGCCAACTAGTGAGCTCGATGAACCGGCTCGAAAAAAGCTGAAACTCGAACTCGAATTATTTTTAGTTGTTCATGAGTTCGCGAGCCTTATGCATACATTTACCCGTCGAAGCTGGGGTTTTTTACGCATACAAATCGAATCAGGGGTTTTTTAATTTATGCATACAAGTATTTTTTTTGTTTTGGAACGTTGACGCATAACTAATGGAATGCTTAGAGTATCTCCATTTTCTGAGAAAGAGATCTTGTCAGTGTCTATATGAATGATCCTTCCCCACGTTCGGAGATAGAGGCCCCGAATTTTTTTTACGGATATTTTGAAGAATTAACAATTAATAAAATTATATTTAATATTTTAGCTAATATAATATAGCTAAAATAGTCTAAAATATACTCTTTCAATTGGAAATAACACATTTATTGTTTGACATATATATTTATTCTGGAAAATATATTTAGTCTGTAAAATATGAGATACATTTATTTATATAAGCAGAAATTATTAAATATAATTATTTGCTATCTCAAGGAGACATTGGCAGAGTTGTTGTGGGGTTGAGAGCATAGCCATGTGATCTGCGTTCTCAATTTCTTTTACTATTGCCACTCCGTTTGTTTCTATCTGCCAGCGCTGGAAATTTACCGGAATAGCCTTGTCTTGTGTGCACACTATGTAGGCCCTCTCCACAGAACCAAACCCTTGTTTTGAGAATGCACTCTTCTTTGACAAATCTTCAAGGAATAGTGAGCTTGGCCTTAGCAACATATTTGCTAATGCCACGTCCTGCAAGCCAAACATTTTTTGAGTTCAATTAATTATTAAAAATCAATGCTAAATTAAAATAAAACTTTGAAACTTGATCTCGATTGTGAAGATTATGAGATTAATTCGTAAAAATAAACGAACCTCGGGAGGACAGAGATTGTAAAGTTTTGACGAGATGAATTCGGGGCCGAAAAACATTGAAGTAAGGTCTTGTTTGGACGAGAACTCAGTGTCTAACCATTCTTCCGCGGGAGTTCGCTCGCAATACTTCCAATTTATATGAGCAAAGAATAAAGAATATGAAGTTATATGGTAAAAAAAGAAATATATGAAATGTGTATTTAAATTCGTACGCGTAAAATGATGGAATCTCGATCTACAAACGAAGAAACGAAACTTATTTACTATATAAAATTCGGTAAGTTTCGATTATATGTATCAAGACTTGAATACATTGTTTAGATTATGTATAGAATACCATTGACAAAATTGTTTAATTACATAATTTCTAGCATGATTTTCACTAACATATATCGTTACATTTAGCTATTAAAAAAATGTAGACTAATATTTAAACTGAAATTTAATTATAGGGGAATTTATTTTCTACTTGCTAGTAACTGATAATTGATAAATCTTTTATTAGGTGATACCTCACATCCAATAGCATTTATGTAATTACCCCCACCTTCTTAATTGATATATTTTCTCAATTATAAAAACAAAATTTTGTTTTTTAAGATTTTTATATAAAATGACAAATAAGGGAAATTACTTCATCCGAAATTATATGCTTTTAAAAGAAATATAATAATTTATAGGGTAAATTACAACCAACTCCTGAGGTATGGTCAATTTACGAAAACCCCCCTTGTTTGGATAATTACATCTACCCCTCAACTATGATTGTTTCTTACATCTCCATCCTTATGGTGCCAAATTCAACATAATCATCTAGATTTCGTTATGTGCTCTAGTTTGTACTCGTTTTGTGTAAAAATACAGTTTCTGATGCACCACAATCTGATATATATATATATATATATATATATATATATATATATATATATATATATATATATATATATACAAGCTAAAAAATACATATTATGATAATCTTGCTTCATAATGTAGAGTTCGAATGGGAGAAAACGGGTACAAAAGTGATAATATTCCATATAATCTCGAAAGTTCCACTAAATTTGAAACCGAAAAACCCAAACAGAATGGGTTTTTTTTGTAATATGACCATACCTCATGGGTGATTATAATTTACCCTAATTTATATTTTTGGATTTCTCATATTTAAAATGAAGAAAAATAATGGGAAATATGTTGGATCTAAAAAAAACATGTAAAATGGAACCCTAATTAGGGTTTATACAAGTTGATCTACCTGGTCCAAAACGTAAGAGGGTGGATTAGTGCAATCAGGCATGAAAGCTGCAACAAAAACAGCAACCCTAATCTTGTCGGAATACATATCCATGGCAAGGCCGAGATTCATTCCGCCAAGGCTGTGCCCCACCAGAACCACCTTCTCGTGCAGCGGAATCGAGGCCATCAGTTCCAGTAACGGCTGCGAGTAGTCGGCAAGGCTGCGGAGCTCCTCCAGACTTCTCCGGTCAACGCCGGAAGCGGCTAGGTCAACCGCCGTCACGCGGTGGCCGGCCGCCTCGAGCAGCGGCTTCAGCTTGTACCAGCACCATGCCCCGTGGCAAGCACCGTGTACCAGTACAGTATGCATTATTTGTCCTTTTCTTTTACTAGTAGCTACTCTACTACTATACATGCACATGGTTCAAAGACTTCTAGGGCACATATATTAAGTGTCTTTTTTTGGACGTATACAATAATTCATATTTGTAGACCAGGTGGGGCATGTTTGGCTAAATTTATTTGAAATAACTGATAAACTCGTACATTTGACAGACTGTTTTAAGAGCTGATAAATTGTTACGTATTATGTTTAGAATTAATTTTTAAAGTATTTGGATAATGAACTTATAATCAGTTTTTACTTAATTATTATAAGATCTTATATATATATATATATATATATATATATATATATATATATATATATATATATATATATATATAATGAATATAAAATTAAAAATTTAAAAGTAAGCCTACTCCATTAGATTATAGATTAGTGTTGTGTCATTTGATCCAAGTTCGAATCTCGTTTTTAAGTGATGCCATATTTTTTTATCATTAAAAATAAGACAAATTTAAAATTATTGACTGTGTGACATGTAGTCAAGTCATTTTAGACTTGTATCTGAAATAACAATCTTTCTATCAAAATACAACATAGCATAAAGTTTAAGACAAGTAACAAGCATATCGATTAATGGTTATGAAGGCACACCTTGTTGACATACCCAAAAAAGCTAACAATCACTTTCTTTCGTGTAAGTGCTTTCCTCGGACCCAATATTTGGTAATAATAAAACTAAACAGAGACTTATACCTATAAGTTTGGAACATATCATAATTCTTGAATTTTCAGAGCAATGCATATCTTATGTATAAACAAACACAAAAGAAACCATGGATTTCCTCACACTTACCCTAGTTCTAATATTCGTGCTCATAATAATTCATGCAATCCAAACAATCTCAACAAGGGGCAAAAAGCTGCCCCCCGGGCCAACTCCGCTGCCCATCATCGGAAACCTCCACTTGCTCGGCGACCAGCCCCACAAATCCCTATGCCGCCTAGCCGAGACTCACGGCCCACTCATGCGGGTCCGCCTCGGCTTCATAAACACCGTTGTGATTTCCTCTGCCGAAATGGCAAAGGAAGTACTGCAGAAGCATGACCTGGCATTTTCCAGCCGGTCTGTCCCGAACGCCTTACACGCTCACGATCAGTTCAAGTACTCCGTCGTGTGGCTTCCGGTGGGGCCCAGGTGGCGCAGCCTCCGCAAAGCCCTCAACTCCAACATGCTCTCCGTCGGCCGCCTCGACTTCGGACAGAATCTCCGGTGCAGAAAGGTGGATGAGCTCGTCTAATACTGCCGGAGAAGCAGCATCTCCGGCGAGGCGGTGGATGTGGGGCGGGCGGCGTTCAGGACTTCCTTGAATTTGCTGTCGAACACGATTTTCTCCAAGGATTTGACGGACCCTTTCTCGGATTCGGCAAAGGAATTAAAGGATCTAGTGTGGAATATTATGTTGGAGGCGGGCAAGCCTAACCTCTTCGATTTTATTCCGATTCTTGGAAAATTTGATCCTCAAGGTATACGAAAGCGAATGACCGTTAATTTTGGGAAGGTGATTAATCTTTTGAGTGGTTTGATCGATGAAAGAATCGAAAAGGGAAAATCCGATAAAAATGCCGACGTAATCGACGTTCTTCTCGCTGCATGTAAAGAAAATCCAGAAGACATTGATCGGACTCACATCGAACGCATGTGCTTGGTTTGTACTTGGAATCAATGTTTTCTAATCTAGAATGAAAATATGAAAATATCTAACGATCATATATGATATCTTCTTTCAGTAAATTCGTCGAACACCTGGTGCCTATTTCACAAAATGTACCTTTTTTCCTATTCGGCAGGACTTATTTGCTGCCGGAACTGATACAAGTTCAAGCACAGTGGAGTGGGCTATGGTGGAGGGTGACGTGGACGCCTGCGGCTACACCGTGCCGAAGAAGTCGCAAGTGCTGGTGAACGCATGGGCGATCGGAAGGGACGCCGGAATCTGGGAGAATCCGCTGGAATTCAAACCGGAGAGGTTCGTCGGATCGGAAGTTGACGTGAAGGGAAGGGATTTCGAGCTAATCCCGTTCGGCGGGGGGAGAAGGATATGCCCTGGATTGCCGCTCGCCGTGAGAATGGTGCCGGTGATGGTGGGGTCGCTTCTGAATTCGTACGATTGGAAGGTTGAAGAAGAGATTATTGACATGGAAGAGAATTTTGGAATTACGTTGCAGAAGGCTCGTCCATTGCTAGCTGTACCAATTCCTCTCTAATTAATTCTTTTCACTTTTCATCGTCTTCGTAAAGAATAAAATGTTATCAATTCCTTTGTCGGAATGTGTCGGGCCAGGGGATCGGGCCCTGGGCCCGTGTGGGATTTTGTCTTTTGTTTGAATAAAAGTCCCTCTTCTAAATTATAATGGATTTTATTGCATTTTTTTTGAACAATTTTATATATGTAATACTTTTGGCTCGTTTGTTTTGGTGAAAATTAATCATGATTAAATAAATAATTCAAATTTATTTGATATTTGTTAAATTCAATAATTTTCCGTTCGACACGAAAATATTAATGGTTTTGGAATTCATTTTATTTTGGGAAAATATGTTTTGAGAGATTAAATTACGTATGTACTTTATATTTTAGGTTACTAAAAATTTGAATCTTTCGAATTCCGCGATTATATTCCAAGTATTTTCGATGATGAACAAAGTTTTTCGTTCTAAATTTTCCCTTTTTTTTTCGGAACCGAATTGGAATCAAAATTTCAATTCTAGAAAAAATCAAAAAAAATTCCAAAAGAATTAATTTCGATCCGAAATTTTCCGATTTCCAAACCTACCTATCTGAAAAGGGGAGAAACATAAAACATTAAAATGCTTTACCCTATGGAACTTCTCAACAAGTATTTATCAACTAATATTTGTCAGCTAATCCCAACAAACCAAAGCAGATCATCATCTGAGGTTTTGTAAGCAAGACCATATGACCAGCATATGGTATGTTAATGACATCATCTGGAGGGTTATTTTCGACAATATACCTCTGCAATTCTTTACCCATAACCTCATCATCCTCACATACATAGCAACGTTTCACCGAACCATAATTCAATCGTGACAGCAAATATTTCTTGCTCGTTTCCTCCAAGAAAAACAAGCTCGGTCTAATCAGCATTTTGCTCAACTCCAAATCCTGGAAAAAAAAAAATAATAATAATAATAATAAGGTTTGTGATCAATATTCTGCGATAAAACGAAAAAATGGGTTTATCGTGTAATAAGTTTAATTCAAACCTCTAATGGGCAGTTTTTGTAAAGTTTGGCAGCCATGTAATTTGGGCCGAAGGTCGCTGAAATTGGTAACTTTCCCGAGGCTTCGGAGAACGTGAATCCGCAATCCATGAGTGATTCCATACACCTTATGAAGAACTAGTGATTCGAAATCCATCGAAAAAAATAACATAGTAGAAAGTTTCAAACAGCTAACAAGCATCGTATCGATTTATTGTTATGTAGCTGACACTTGCCAAAATATTTGGTAATAATAAATAAACAGAGACTTGTACCTATAAGTTTGCAACATACCACAATCCTTGATTTTCCAGAATGTTTATTTATATAAGCCGCGAGCAATGCATATCTTATGTATAAACAAACACGAAAAAAGCCATGGATTTCATCACACTTTTCTCCCTAGGATTAGTATTCATCCTCACCTTAATGACAGCCGTCCAAACGATCTCCACAAGGGGCAAAAAGCTGCCCCCCGGCCCCACTCCGCTGCCCCTCATCGGCAACCTCCACTTGCTCGGCGACTGTTAAGTGTATATTTATACACTTAATTATACCTTTTAATTGGAGCTTTTGGTGTGTTTTTACGATAATTGGTGCTTAATTTGGTTATTATTTGTATTTTAGGTGCAAATTGAAGAATTGACAACTTTTGGGGTGAAAACTGCAAATTCAGAGAAAAAGTGGGCCAAAAGTGAAAAAAGTCAGATTTCCTGCAGAATTAAAGCCCGCGCGGCCGTGCGGATTTTAAAGCATAATCTCACACGGCCGTCCGGGTGGACGTGAAGGCGCAGTGAAGGAATTTTAATTATACAAGGAAACCCGCCCTATTAGACTTTTGCACCCTATTTAAAGGCCACAAGCACACAATTAGACCTATCTTTTTTATCTTTTACCTTTCATCTTTATTTTAGTTTTTAGCTTTTATCTTTCGACACGCAATCAAGGAGCAAGAACGAAGACGAAGACTTGACGACTCTTCATTATAGTTCTCCTCTTTTATTGTTTTTATGATTTTTCGTATTTTCATTATGTTTTCCGTAAACGAACATGAGTAGCTAAGTTTTTATTCTAGGATTTTATTGGAACCCTATGTGGTGATTCGAACCTATTTTTCTACTTTTATGCAAGTTTAATTCTTCGATTATTTCCTCTATCTTGATCTTATTTAGTGCATGAGCGTAGCTAACTTATGTTGCTAGTTGTTATTGTTAGAATTGATTGACAGATCGTTTTAATAATTAGAACAGGGATAGGAGAACCTTCGAGTAGTTTTTCACCGAATGCGTGTGTTAATTGCATGTATTATCGTAGACATACAGATAATACCTTAGGTAGCCGTTTGCGAGACTTGTTATTTAATGCTTTATTTATATTAGGTTTGCATAGACATATAGTGAATCTTTTATGAATAATAGGTTTATAGCGCAGCGACAGCTGGTTATGAATAATTTCGTGTCTTGGGTTAATAATCGGGAATCGTAACTTGCATAATAGGAGATTAATTGGGTGAGAATTATTGCATAGGGGGAAGATAAAATCCTAGATCCGTTTATTATTGATTTTTCTCGTGATTACTTGTTTTCTTAATTATTTTAATTTTATTAGTTAATTAATTTGACAACCTTGCGTAGGCTGGATAAAAATCACAATTGTTAGGATTTGGTACTTAGGATTAAATAATTTACGTATTCCCTGTGGGATCGACATCCGACTCTCACGAGTCTACTTTACTACTTGTTTGCGATACGTACACTTGCGTGTTGGTATTTAGCACCCAACAAGTTTTTGGCGCCGTTGCCGGGGACTACGGCTAAATTATTTATTTATCCTAATATTAAATTTGAACAATTTTTCTTACTTCAGCCAAATTTTTTTTATTTTATTTAATTATTTTTTTTTATTTTGTTTTAGGTACTTTTTATGCGAAGAGGACACGACACGAGCCTGCTACCTCTTGATCCCGAAATTGAGCGAACGTTTAGGCAAGCCAGGAGAAATCAACGGTTAGCCCAAAACAATCCGGCAACGATGGAGGACGAGAATAATCGTGGAGAAGGTGACCAAAGGCGCCCACCGAATGTGGCAAGAGAAATCGTCAACGAGCAAGAGCAACGCCAGCTGATTAATCCACCGCCTCGTCAACGAGCACTGCATGAGTACACCGTCCCGACACTCAATGGGTTCCAATCAAGCATCCAGCAGCCCCCCATTGAAGCCAACAATTTCGAGATTCGAGCGGGACTCCTCACGATGCTCCAAAACAATGGTCTTTTCAGCGGATTGGCTCATGAAGATCCACATCTTCACTTGGTCAACTTTCTCGAAACGTGTGACTCGCACAAGATGAACGGAGTAACACCCGAAGCACTGCAACTCCGCCTGTTCAAGCACTCCCTACAAGGAGCAGCCCGAGAATGGTTGCAAACTCGCGCACCGCACTCCATCTCGTCGTGGGCCCAGCTAGCTCAACTTTTCATGAACACATACAACTCCCCAACAAAAACTGAGAGAATCCGGAGAGAAATTCAAAATTTCATACAAGAAGCCGGTGAAGCACTATTCGAGACGTGGGAGCGGTTCAAACAGCTAGTAAGGAGGTGCCCAAATCACGGACTACAAGAGTGGCGCCAATTGCAAATATTTTACGATGGACTGCAAGACAACTCGAGGACAGTGCTCGACTCTGCAGCTGGAGGTATGTTCATGAGTTTAACCTATGACGAAGCATACGAGCTCTTGGAACGAATCGCCAGAAATAAATACATGCGAGCATCGGACCGGTCGAATAGCGGAACAGTCAAGACGGGAGGAATTTTGGAGTTAGACGGAGTCACTGCAATCACGGCCCAATTGGAGAAGCTATCGAAGCAAGTAGCTGCTTTGCAGACTCAGCAAGTCCATGCAGTCCAAGTTCCCGACCAGCGCGTAGAAGAAACGGAGTCTCTGAATTATGTGCATGACACCAACCGACAACAGAGGAACCCGTACTCCAACACGTATAATCCCGGATGGAAGGATCACCCTAACTTTGGGTGGGGAGGAAATCAGCAAGGACAAAGGCAAGCACCACCTCAAAGTCAACCGCCTAATTATTCACGACCAGCGCCCGGATTCCAAAATCCGCCTCAAGCCCAACCTCAAGGTGGAGATCTCGCAAACATCTTGGCGCAATTTATGACAACCACCCAAGCCTCCATCCGCAATTTAGAAACACAGATGGGTCAACTTGCAACCCAACTAACAGCGAGGCCATCGGGAGCACTGCCATCAAACACGGAAGATCCTCGGAAGAACAACGTCGAGCAGTGCAACGCCGTGAGTTTAAGGAACGGGAGACAATTGGAGGAGGCCCCACGAAAGGAGAAGCAAAATACGGTAATCGAGGAGCCAATTGAGATTGAGGAAAAAGAAGCAACTCGCAAAGAACCACCATCACCCACAGTGACCCCGCGAGTCCCTCAAGTCCCATATCCCCAAAAGCTTAAAAAGAAGAAGCTCGATGCGGAGCACCAAGGATTCTTGGACAAGCTGAAGGAAATCCACATCAACATTCCGTTTATCGAAGCCATTCAAAAGATGCCAAAGTGGGTGAAATTCCTCAAGGAGCTCGTGACAAAGAGGAATAAATTGCAAGGGAACGAGATCATCCAACTCACGGAGCAATGCAGTCAAATTCTTGTACGGCCCCTTCCACAAAAACTCGGCGATCCAGGTAAGTTCACTATCCCTTGCACTATTGGAGGTAAAAATTTTAGGTCACTCATTGATTTAGGTGCTAGCATTAATCTTATGCCTTATTCCACTTACAAAAATCTTGGGTTAGGTGAGATTGAACCTACGGCTATAACTCTTCAATTAGCCGATAGGTCTTTGGTTTACCCAAAAGGTATTTTAGAGAATGTGCTAGTAAAGGTGAACAAATTTATCTTCCCGGTTGATTTTGTTGTACTCGATATTGATGAAGATAGGGAGATACCTCTTATTTTAGGGAGACCGTTTTTAGCCACGTCAAAAACTCTAATAGATTGTGCTAGTGGTGATCTTACAATGACGGTGCACGATCAAACGATCAAATTTAACGTTTTTAGCGCTAATAAAAACCCATGTAATAATAAAGATTGTTATGCTATTGATCTTGTGGATTTTACAAATCATGACGATTTTGACGTTTTGATCTTAGACCATGGGAAAGGATCTTTGAGTGCAGGAGATGGTGGCGGAAAAGATAGTCGGACGAAGCAAGTTTTTTGTGCGAGCTCGATTTCAACTCCGCCGAGAGACAGTCAAAAGAGTTGGGGTGCTAACGGTGATGAACGTGCAAGGAGGATGTGGCCACCTAAAAATTCAAACGAGCATTATCATGGAGGGGAATGCAATCGCCAAGTGACTTCGGTCACGTTAGCTTGAACAAAGAAGCAGACAAAGTCCGGCTGAAGACTGTAAACTTAGCGCTTCTCGGGAGGCAACCCGAGCTTTTTTTTTTTTTTTTTT